>NC_136508.1:108537391-108769891 GCF_053919585.1 Euprymna scolopes | reverse complement strand
CTTAATATTTATTTATTTATTTATTTATTAATTGTTAACGAACATCATATAGAAAATTTGTCTTAATATTTATTTATTTATTTATTTATTTATTAATTGTTAACGAACATCATATAGAAAATTTGTCTTAATATTTATTTATTTATTTATTTATTAATTGTTAACGAACATCATATAGAAAATTTGTCTTAATATTTATTTATTTATTTATTTATTTATTGTTAACGAACATCATATAGAAAATTTGTCTTAATATTTATTTATTTATTTATTTATTGTTAACGAACATCATATAGAAAATTTGCTTAATATTTATTTATTTATTTATTTATTTATTAATTGTTAACGAACATCATATAGAAAATCTGTCTTAATATTTATTTATTTATTTATTTATTAATTGTTAACGAACATCATATAGAAAATTTGTCTTAATATTTATTTATTTATTTATTTATTAATTGTTAACGAACATCATATAGAAAATTTGTCTTAATATTTATTTATTTATTTATTTATTTATTAATTGTTAACGAACATCATATAGAAAATTTGTCTTAATATTTATTTATTTATTTATTAATTGTTAACGAACATCATAGAAAATTTGTCTTAATATTTATTTATTTAATTATTTATTAATTGTTAACGAACATCATATAGAAAATTTGTCTTAATATTTATTTATTTATTTATTTATTAATTGTTAACGAACATCGTAGGAAAATTTGTCTTAATATTTATTTATTTATTTATTTATTAATTGTTAACGAACATCATAGAAAATTTGTCTTAATATTTATTTATTTATTTATTTATTTATTAATTGTTAACGAACATCATATAGAAAATTTGTCTTAATATTTATTTATTTATTTATTTATTTATTTATAAATTGTTAACGAACATCATATAGAAAATTTGTCTTAATATTTATTTATTTATTTATTTATTTATTAATTGTTAACGAACATCATATAGAAAATTTGTCTTAATATTTATTTATTTATTTATTTATTAATTGTTAACGAACATCATAGAAAATTTGTCTTAATATTTATTTATTTATTTATTTATTTATTAATTGTTAACGAACATCATATAGAAAATTTGTCTTAATATTTATTTATTTATTTATTTATTAATTGTTAACGAACATCATATAGAAAATTTGTCTTAATATTTATTTATTTATTTATTAATTGTTAACGAACATCATAGAAAATTTGTCTTAATATTTATTTATTTATTTATTTATTAATTGTTAACGAACATCATAGAAAATTTGTCTTAATATTTATTTATTTATTTATTTATTAATTGTTAACGAACATCATATAGAAAATTTGTCTTAATATTTATTTATTTATTTATTTATTTATTTATTTATTTATTAATTGTTAACGAACATCATATAGAAAATTTGTCTTAATATTTATTTATTTATTTATTTATTAATTGTTAACGAACATCATAGAAAATTTGTCTTAATATTTATTTATTTATTTATTTATTAATTGTTAACGAACATCATATAGAAAATTTGTCTTAATATTTATTTATTTATTTATTTATTAATTGTTAACGAACATCATATAGAAAATTTGTCTTAATATTTATTTATTTATTTATTTATTAAACGTTAACGAACATCGTAGGAAAATTTGTCTTAATATTTATTTATTTATTTATTTATTAATTGTTAACGAACATCATATAGAAAATTTGTCTTAATATTTATTTATTTATTTATTTATTAATTGTTAACGAACATCATAGAAAATTTGTCTTAATATTTATTTATTTATTTATTAATTAATTATTAACGAACATCATATAAAAAATTTGTCTCAATATTT
Organism: Euprymna scolopes; assembly: GCF_053919585.1. NCBI lineage: Eukaryota > Metazoa > Mollusca > Cephalopoda > Sepiida > Sepiolidae > Euprymna > Euprymna scolopes. Next base: position 108,768,032 of record NC_136508.1, on the reverse strand, counting down.
ATTTATTTATTTATTTATTTATTAATTGTTAAGGAACATCATATAGAAAATTTGTCTTAATATTTATTTATTTATTTATTTATTAAACGTTAACGAACATCGTAGGAAAATTTGTCTTAATATTTATTTATTTATTTATTTATTAATTGTTAACGAACATCATATAGAAAATTTGTCTTAATATTTATTTATTTATTTATTTATTAATTGTTAACGAACATCATAGAAAATTTGTCTTAATATTTATTTATTTATTTATTTATTAATTGTTAACGAACATCATATAGAAAATTTGTCTTAATATTTATTTATTTATTTATTTATTTATTTATTAATTGTTAACGAACATCATATAGAAAATTTGTCTTAATATTTATTTATTTATTTATTTATTAAACGTTAACGAACATCGTAGGAAAATTTGTCTTAATATTTATTTATTTATTTATTTATTAATTGTTAACGAACATCATATAGAAAATTTGTCTTAATATTTATTTATTTATTTATTTATTAATTGTTAACGAACATCATAGAAAATTTGTCTTAATATTTATTTATTTATTTATTTATTAATTGTTAACGAACATCATATAGAAAATTTGTCTTAATATTTATTTATTTATTTATTTATTAATTGTTAACGAACATCGTAGGAAAATTTGTCTTAATATTTATTTATTTATTTATTTATTAATTGTTAACGAACATCATATAGAAAATTTGTCTTAATATTTATTTATTTATTTATTTATTTATTAATTGTTAACGAACATCATATAGAAAATTTGTCTTAATATTTATTTATTTATTTATTTATTAAACGTTAACGAACATCGTAGGAAAATTTGTCTTAATATTTATTTAACATTTATAAAACAAATTCGCATGCATTTTCTAATGCATAATCAAAATTCATTTGTACTTTGGAGAATTTTCCCTCTTATTTGAGTTGTTTATGTGAAATATTCACTTTGTCAGTTTTTTATGTAAGGATTATTTGAATTATTTGGACTAATGTTGGATTATGGTTCTCACTTTGATATGAAAACAATTCGGCATATTAAACAAATGACCAGACATTTTTACACGAGGAACGAAATAATGATTACACCGTGTTACGATGGCCTAAATTCATTGTTCTTTGCAGGTAATTTTCTCTTTGCATAATTTCACGTTTAAATTGTGTTTTTCATCTTGAAATTTTAATTCTTTTATATTTTTATATATTATATTTCTTAATTAATTAGACACACGCAAAAATAGTTGTTTCAATTTACGAAAGGAATTCTAACAAACAATTTTTCTGTTTTACACACAAACAAAAAAAAAACGAATTCATCCCGAATGAAAGGTAAGATTTTGGTCTTTCTTTTTGTTTACAATTGTAAAATTTTTCATTCAATAACTTTTTAAAAATTATTTTAAATATTAAATTAAGTTTATTTTGATTGCAATCCGGCAGATTTGCTGTTTAGTTGTACAATCAATAAAAGGGACTTATTCGGTCGACACCGGTATTCGTACAATGTAAAAATACGTTTATCTACTGTAAAATTGGTATTATTATACAAACACCGTGACAGCGTTAGGGTTAGGGTTAGGGTTTAGGGTTAGGGTTAATTCGCTGTCACGGTGCTTGTATAAATTTACCGTAAAATTAAATAAAATTTTATTTTTTATTGTTGATTTTTATTAAATTATAAATCATATATATAATCATTTTAAAACTTCGTCTTGTATTATTTATTTTCGAGTACAACAATATCTACTGTAAAATTAAACCAAAATTGTATTTTTATTGTCAAATGTGTTTAATTTTTAATTATTAAATAAAACACATTTAATAATTTTAAAGGCTTCTTCTTGCATTATTTATTTTTTTTATTTGTTAAACTAAATGGTTAATTTAAATCAAATTTTAATCACATGATTACATGTTCAATAATCACATAAATATAAACAAACTTCTGTTTACATTAACCGACTTACCGGTGTCGACCAAACGCGTCCTTTTTATTGAATACATGGTTCGAGGATATTTGTACAACAAATGGCAAATCGGCCATCAAAAAAATTGAGTCCCTCATGTTTTATAACAGACGTGATTAAAAAAAAAATGCATTTCCGATTAAAAAAGGCATCTCCGATTTAAAAAAAAAAAAAATGCATCTCCGATTAAAAAAAAGGGCATCTCCGATTTAAAAAATGCATCTTAGATTAAAAAAATGCATTTCCGATTTAAAAAATGCATCTCCGATTTTTAAAAAAATGCATCTCCGATTAAAAAAAAGGCATCTTTGATTTAAAAAAATGCATCTCCGACTTAAAAAAAATGCATCTCCGATTTAAAAAAAATGCATCTCCGATTTAAAAAAAATGCATCTCCGATTTAAAAAAATGCATCTCCGATTTTAAAAAAATGCATCTCCGATTTAAAAAAATGCATCTCCGATTTAAAAAAATGCATCTCCGATTTAAAAAAATGCATCTCCGATTAAAAAAAAGGCATCTTTGATTTAAAAAAATGCATCTCTGATTTAAAAAAATGCATCTCCGATTAAAAAAATGCATCTCCGATTTAAAAAAAAATGCATCTCCGATTTAAAAAAATGCATCTCCGATTTTTAAAAAATTCTTCTATAAATGTTATTCAATCTGACATATGAATATATGTTTCCATCTAATATTTACTTTTTGTCATAAATTCTTATTTAAGTAAAACTTTTGTGACTTCTGAGAAAGTAATGTTTGCTATAAACACAATTTAATTTGAAGTCTGTCCAATTGTTAGAAAACTGAGCAGCAAAAACTTTTTCGACATTTCATTGTTGTAACATTTTCATGTGGAAAAAAAAAATTGGGTCAATCTTTACAATCTAACCCAGCCTAGTCTATCCCCTAAAAATTCAAAATGTACTTTTTTTTTGGTATTACTAATAATAACAAAAAAAAAATATCCGCAAAGAAGGAATTGATAAAATAATATTAAATCATTAAGTTTTTAAAGTGGGTGATCATTTAACAATATAAATTTAATGTAAAATGAGCACCCATTTCATGACCAGTTAGTAGTCAACAAGACGTAATCATTTTTTGTTTCCAATTTTATGGTGTTTTTGTCTTTTTCTTTTTTTTGCGGGGGAGTAGAGCCCTTACATTGTTCACTATTAAGCAAAAACCGATATAAGTCACCCCATTCACCCAAACCACAATAATTTGAAACTGTAAACTATTCATTGTCTCATTGACTGCTAACTGGCCATGAAATAGGTGTTCATTTTACGTTAAATTTATATAGGTAAGTGATCCATCATTTTAAAATCTATATTGAGTATAACAACACCATAATTATTCTAGAGGAATTTGAAGTGATGTAGTTAGTACAGATAATGATGTGTCCACCTTGGAATTTCTCGAAGCATTTGAAGATTTGAAAGGTGATTTGGAAAGAATTAAAAAGGTAGACAACAATATATGTATGAATCATTAAGTTAGGTTTTCAAAATGTGTAGTTCATTAACAAGCATATTTGAACATCTTCTTGAAAATCAGGAAGGAAAGGTGACTTTCAATTTTTCTACAATGTTTTGGCCATTTCTGTGACTGAATAAGGATTCACTGGTAACAATCGAGACTTATTGCATTAATAATTAATTAATTAAAGGAGCCTTATTAATTATTTGATTTAGTCAGCAGTTATTACAAAAAGGATTATATTTTAATTAAAAAATATATACCAAAAATATAACATTATGGGGATTGCGTTATGTTTAATAAAACTCCAATTTAATTGTATTAAGTTTTAGTTTGCAATAAACTCATCAAGCAACCCATCTATCAAAATGTTGCTGTTTATTTTTCTCGTCCTCTCTCTAAAAATATTTACTTGTACAGAAAAGAATTATAAATACCAAAAATTCCTATTTAAACACAAGCCTTGAAAAGAAATGTTTTTAAGAAATACAAATCCTAGAAAACTGGTCTTTTCTTACTAGACGGGTAAGTTAACCTTTGAATTAATACTAAGTTGCTTCAAATATTTTCTGGAAAATATAAAAATGCGTTTAAGTAGTATTAATAAAGGTTAAAAACAAGTAAAGTCATCTTTTTGAAGGATGTCATTTTTCTAAAGAATATGCTTTAGAAACGTTAAAAGTTCTATAAGCTCAATCGTTTTCTTTTTGTCATCGAGTTGGTAAACAATATTAAGAAAGTTTGAAAACATCTTTTGGAAATATTTAACCAGAGTGATTTTTCTATATAATAGGAAAAACCTGTTTGAACTTTTTGAAAAGTTTACAATTCATACATGTTTTAGTTCAGAATTAAAAGGCGAACGGTTGAAAGTAAATCATTTGTAAACAGGAAATTATATGCAGGTGTATATGAAAAGGAATAACATTAATCAAATATAGGGAACGCAAACATTTCCACTCTCAAGAAATAAATTTATTTTAAGTTTATCTCCAACAATCAAATAAATTTGATTATTCTTTAAAAAAAATGTATTAAAAAATTATTAAAACTGGTGTCACAAATTTAAATTCCAACATATTTCAACACTTTCATAAAACATGGTATCTGAAGAAAATACAATTTAATTTCCGGTAAAGTTTGCTGTAATAGTTCTTAACAGTATGGGTTCTCAGACTTGTTGAATAAAAACATAATAGTTCTTTACAGTGTGGGTTCTCAGACTTGTTGAATAAAAACATAATAATTCTTAACAGTGTGGGTTCTCAGACTTGTTGAATAAAAACATAATAATTCTTAACAGTGTGGGTTCTCAGACTTGTTGAATAAAAACATAATAGTTCTTAAAACATTGTTGCTGAAGTCATCTTGCAATATGGCAACACCCTGTAAAAACCTCTTTCCAAAGCACTGGTCTCTCTCCTAAATAATTGTCCTGCACTTTCTTTGGGCTATTGCACTGTCCGGAAAAAAAACAATTTTCATTATTTCAGCTGTTTTGAAAGCTTCCCAATCAGATTATAAGCGTTAACATTCCAAAAATAAATAATCAATGCAATAACATTCCAAAAATAAATAATCAATGCAATAACATTACAAAAATAAATAATCAATGCAATAATATTTTAAAAAAATAAATAATCAATGCAATAACATTCCAAACAAACACAATAAATGCAATAATATTTAAAAAATAAACAATCAATGCAATAATATTCAAAAAATAAATAATCAATGCAATAACATTCCAAAATAAATAATGCAAAAGCATTCCAAAAATAAACAATCAATGCAATAATATTTAAGAAATAAATAATCAATGCAATAATATTTAATAAAAATAAATCATGCAATAACATTCCAAAAATAAATAATCAATGCAATAATATTTAAAAAATAAATAATCAATGCAATAATATTTACAAAATAAACAATCAATGCAATAACATTCCAAAAATAAATAATCAAGGCAATAACATTCCAAAAATAAATAATCAATGCAATAACATTCCAAAAAAATACAATAAATGCAATAATATTTAAAAAATAAACAATCAATGCAATAATATTTAAAAAATAAATAATCAATGACATAACATTCCAAAATAAATAATGCAATAGCATTCCAAAAATAAATAATCAATGCAATAACATTCAAAAAATAAACAATCAATGCAATGATATTTAAAAAATAAACAATCAATGCAATAATATTTAAAAAATAAATAATCAATGCAATAATATTTTTTAAAAAATAAACCATCAATGCAGTAATATTTCAAAAATAAATAATCAATGCAATAACATTCCAAAATAAACAATGCAATAACATTCCAAAAATAAATAATCAATGCAATAGCATTCCAAAAATAATCAATGCAATAACATTCCAAAAATAAATAATCAATGCAATAACATTCCAAAAATAAACAATAAATGCAATAATATTTAAAAAAATAAACAATCAATGCAATAATATTTAAAAAATAAGTAATCAATGCAATAATATTTAAAAAAAACAATCAATGCAATAACATTCCAAAAATAAATAATTAATACAATAATATTTTTAAAAAATAAACAATCAATGCTATAATATTTAAAAAAAAAAATAATAAATGCAATAACATTCCAAAAATAAACATTCAGTACAATAATATTTTAAAAAATAAACAATCAATGCTATAATATTTTATAAATAAATAATCAATGCAATAATATTTAAAAAATAAATAATCAATGCAATAGCATTCCAAAAATAAATAATGCAATTACATTCCAAAAATAAATAATCAATGCAATAGCATTACAAAATATACATAATGCGATAGCATTCCAAAAATAAATAATCAATGCAATAGCTTTCCAAAAATAAATAATCAATGCAATAACATTCCAAAAATAAAGAATCAATGCAATAATATTATAAAAAAAATGAATAATGCAACAGCATTCCAAAAATAAATAATCAATGCAATAACATTCCAAAAATAAATAATCAATGCAATAGCTTTCCAAAAATAAAGAATCAATGCAATAATATTATAAAAAAATGAATAATGCAACAGCATTCCAAAAATAAATAATCAATGCAATAACATTCCAAAAATAAACAATCAATGCAATAATATTTAAAAAAATGAATAATGCAATAACATTCCAAAAATAAACAATCAATGCAATAATATTTTTAAAAAATGAATAATGCAATAACATTCCAAAAATAAACAATCAATGCAATAATATTTTTAAAAATGAATAATGCAATAACATTCCAAAAATAAACAATCAATGCAATAATATTTAAAAAAATGAATAATGCAATAACACTCCAAAAATAAACAATCAATGCAATAATATTTTTAAAAATGAATAATGCAATAACATTCCAAAAATAAACAATCAATGCAATAATATTTAAAAAAATGAATAATGCAATAACATTCCAAAAATAAACAATCAATGCAATAATATTTAAAAAAATGAATAATGCAATAACATTCCAAAAATAAACAATCAATGCAATAATATTTAAAAAAAATGATTAATCCAATAGCATTCCAAAAATAAATAATCAATGCAATAACATTCCAAAAATAAGCAATCAATGCAATAATATTTAAAAAAAATGATTAATCCAATAGCATTCCAAAAATAAATAATCAATGCAATAACATTCCAAAAATAAACAATCAATGCAATAATATTTTTAAAAAAATGAATAATCCAATAGCATTCCAAAAATAAATAATCAATGCAATAACATTCCAAAAATAAACAATCAATGCAATAATATTTTTAAAAATGAATAATGCAATAACATTCCAAAAATAAACAATCAATGCAATAATATTTTTAAAAAATGAATAATGCAATAACATTCCAAAAATAAATAATCAATGCAATAACATTCCAAAAATAAACAATCAATGCAATAATATTTTTAAAAATGAATAATGCAATAACATTCCAAAAATAAACAATCAATGCAATAATATTTTTAAAAAATGAATAATGCAATAACATTCCAAAAATAAACAATCAATGCAATAATATTTTTAAAAATGAATAATGCAATAACATTCCAAAAATAAACAATCAATGCAATAATATTTAAAAAAATGAATAATGCAATAACATTCCAAAAATAAACAATCAATGCAATAATATTTTTAAAAATGAATAATGCAATAACATTCCAAAAATAAACAATCAATGCAATAATATTTAAAAAAATGAATAATGCAATAACATTCCAAAAATAAACAATCAATGCAATAATATTTAAAAAAATGAATAATGCAATAACATTCCAAAAATAAACAATCAATGCAATAATATTTAAAAAAAATGATTAATCCAATAGCATTCCAAAAATAAATAATCAATGCAATAACATTCCAAAAATAAACAATCAATGCAATAATATTTTTTAAAAAATGAATAATCCAATAGCATTCCAAAAATAAATAATCAATGCAATAACATTCCAAAAATAAACAATCAATGCAATAATATTTTTAAAAAATGATTAATCCAATAGCATTCCAAAAATAAATAATCAATGCAATAACATTCCAAAAATAAACAATCAATGCAATAATATTTAAAAAAAATGAATAATCCAATAGCATTCCAAAAATAAGTCATCAATGCAATAACATTCCAAAAATAAACAATCAATGCAATAATATTTAAAAAAATGAATAATCCAATGGCATTCCAAAAATAAATAATGCAATAGCATTCCAAAAATAAATAATCAATGCAATATCATTCCAAAAATAAACAATCAATGCAATAATATTTAAAAAAAATAAATAATACAACAGCATTCACAAAATAAATAATCAATGCAATAATATTACAAAAAATAAATATGTAAATATCATTCCAAAAATAATCAATGCAATAGCATTACAAAAAATAAATGATGCAGTAGCATTACAAAAATAACTAATCAATGCAATAACTTTCGAAAAATAAACAATCAACGCAAAAATATTTAAAAAATACATAATCAATGCAATAATATTCCAAAAATGAATAATGCGATAGCACTCCCAAACTAAATAATCAATGCTATAACATTACAAAAAATAAATAATGCACTAGCATTCCAAAAATATATTATCACTGCAATAGCATTCCAAAAATAAACAAGCAATGCAACAATATTTTAAAAAAATAATCAATGCAATAACATTCCAAAAATAAATAATACAATAGCATTCCAAAAAAACAATCAATGCAATAATATTTTTAAAAAATGAATAATGCAATAACATTCCAAAAATAAATAATCAATGCAATAACATTCCAAAAATAAACAATCAATGCAATAATATTTAAAAAAATGAATAATGCAATAACATTCCAAAAATAAACAATCAATGCAATAATATTTTTAAAAAATGAATAATGCAATAACATTCCAAAAATAAACAATCAATGCAATAATATTTTTAAAAATGAATAATGCAATAACATTCCAAAAATAAACAATCAATGCAATAATATTTAAAAAAATGAATAATGCAATAACACTCCAAAAATAAACAATCAATGCAATAATATTTTTAAAAATGAATAATGCAATAACATTCCAAAAATAAACAATCAATGCAATAATATTTAAAAAAATGAATAATGCAATAACATTCCAAAAATAAACAATCAATGCAATAATATTTAAAAAAATGAATAATGCAATAACATTCCAAAAATAACCAATCAATGCAATAATATTTTAAAAAAATGATTAATCCAATAGCATTCCAAAAATAAATAATCAATGCAATAACATTCCAAAAATAAGCAATCAATGCAATAATATTTAAAAAAAAATGAATAATCCAATAGCATTCCAAAAATAAATAATCAATGCAATAACATTCCAAAAATAAACAATCAATGCAATAATATTTTTAAAAAAATGAATAATCCAATAGCATTCCAAAAATAAATAATCAATGCAATAACATTCCAAAAATAAACAATCAATGCAATAATATTTTTAAAAATGAATAATGCAATAACATTCCAAAAATAAACAATCAATGCAATAATATTTTTAAAAAATGAATAATGCAATAACATTCCAAAAATAAATAATCAATGCAATAACATTCCAAAAATAAACAATCAATGCAATAATATTTTTAAAAATGAATAATGCAATAACATTCCAAAAATAAACAATCAATGCAATAATATTTTTAAAAAATGAATAATGCAATAACATTCCAAAAATAAACAATCAATGCAATAATATTTTTAAAAATGAATAATGCAATAACATTCCAAAAATAAACAATCAATGCAATAATATTTAAAAAAATGAATAATGCAATAACATTCCAAAAATAAACAATCAATGCAATAATATTTTTAAAAATGAATAATGCAATAACATTCCAAAAATAAACAATCAATGCAATAATATTTAAAAAAATGAATAATGCAATAACATTCCAAAAATAAACAATCAATGCAATAATATTTAAAAAAATGAATAATGCAATAACATTCCAAAAATAAACAATCAATGCAATAATATTTAAAAAAAATGATTAATCCAATAGCATTCCAAAAATAAATAATCAATGCAATAACATTCCAAAAATAAACAATCAATGCAATAATATTTTAAAAAAAATGAATAATCCAATAGCATTCCAAAAATAAATAATCAATGCAATAACATTCCAAAAATAAACAATCAATGCAATAATATTTTAAAAAAATGATTAATCCAATAGCATTCCAAAAATAAATAATCAATGCAATAACATTCCAAAAATAAACAATCAATGCAATAATATTTAAAAAAAAATGAATAATCCAATAGCATTCCAAAAATAAGTAATCAATGCAATAACATTCCAAAAATAAACAATCAATGCAATAATATTTAAAAAAATGAATAATCCAATGGCATTCCAAAAATAAATAATGCAATAGCATTCCAAAAATAAATAATCAATGCAATATCATTCCAAAAATAAACAATCAATGCAATAATATTTAAAAAAAATAAATAATACAACAGCATTCACAAAATAAATAATCAATGCAATAATATTACAAAAAATAAATATGTAAATATCATTCCAAAAATAATCAATGCAATAGCATTACAAAAAATAAATGATGCAGTAGCATTACAAAAATAACTAATCAATGCAATAACTTTCGAAAAATAAACAATCAACGCAAAAATATTTAAAAAATACATAATCAATGCAATAATATTCCAAAAATGAATAATGCGATAGCACTCCCAAACTAAATAATCAATGCTATAACATTACAAAAAATAAATAATGCACTAGCATTCCAAAAATATATTATCACTGCAATAGCATTCCAAAAATAAACAAGCAATGCAACAATATTTTAAAAAAATAATCAATGCAATAACATTCCAAAAATAAATAATACAATAGCATTCCAAAAAAACAATCAATGCAATAATATTTTTAAAAAATGAATAATGCAATAACATTCCAAAAATAAATAATCAATGCAATAACATTCCAAAAATAAACAATCAATGCAATAATATTTAAAAAAATGAATAATGCAATAACATTCCAAAAATAAACAATCAATGCAATAATATTTTTAAAAAATGAATAATGCAATAACATTCCAAAAATAAACAATCAATGCAATAATATTTTTTAAAATGAATAATGCAATAACATTCCAAAAATAAACAATCAATGCAATAATATTTAAAAAAATGAATAATGCAATAACACTCCAAAAATAAACAATCAATGCAATAATATTTTTAAAAATGAATAATGCAATAACATTCCAAAAATAAACAATCAATGCAATAATATTTAAAAAAATGAATAATGCAATAACATTCCAAAAATAAACAATCAATGCAATAATATTTAAAAAAATGAATAATGCAATAACATTCCAAAAATAAACAATCAATGCAATAATATTTTAAAAAAATGATTAATCCAATAGCATTCCAAAAATAAATAATCAATGCAATAACATTCCAAAAATAAGCAATCAATGCAATAATATTTTAAAAAAATGATTAATCCAATAGCATTCCAAAAATAAATAATCAATGCAATAACATTCCAAAAATAAACAATCAATGCAATAATATTTTTTAAAAAATGAATAATCCAATAGCATTCCAAAAATAAATAATCAATGCAATAACATTCCAAAAATAAACAATCAATGCAATAATATTTTTAAAAATGAATAATGCAATAACATTCCAAAAATAAACAATCAATGCAATAATATTTTTAAAAAATGAATAATGCAATAACATTCCAAAAATAAATAATCAATGCAATAACATTCCAAAAATAAACAATCAATGCAATAATATTTTTAAAAATGAATAATGCAATAACATTCCAAAAATAAACAATCAATGCAATAATATTTTTAAAAAATGAATAATGCAATAACATTCCAAAAATAAACAATCAATGCAATAATATTTTTAAAAATGAATAATGCAATAACATTCCAAAAATAAACAATCAATGCAATAATATTTAAAAAAATGAATAATGCAATAACATTCCAAAAATAAACAATCAATGCAATAATATTTAAAAAAATGAATAATGCAATAACATTCCAACAATAAACAATCAATGCAATAATATTTAAAAAAATGAATAATGCAATAACATTCCAAAAATAAACAATCAATGCAATAATATTTAAAAAAATGAATAATGCAATAACATTCCAAAAATAAACAATCAATGCAATAATATTTAAAAAAAATGATTAATCCAATAGCATTCCAAAAATAAATAATCAATGCAATAACATTCCAAAAATAAACAATCAATGCAATAATATTTTTTAAAAAATGAATAATCCAATAGCATTCCAAAAATAAATAATCAATGCAATAACATTCCAAAAATAAACAATCAATGCAATAATATTTTTAAAAAATGATTAATCCAATAGCATTCCAAAAATAAATAATCAATGCAATAACATTCCAAAAATAAACAATCAATGCAATAATATTTAAAAAAAATGAATAATCCAATAGCATTCCAAAAATAAGTAATCAATGCAATAACATTCCAAAAATAAACAATCAATGCAATAATATTTAAAAAAATGAATAATCCAATGGCATTCCAAAAATAAATAATGCAATAGCATTCCAAAAATAAATAATCAATGCAATATCATTCCAAAAATAAACAATCAATGCAATAATATTTAAAAAAAATAAATAATACAACAGCATTCACAAAATAAATAATCAATGCAATAATATTACAAAAAATAAATATGTAAATATCATTCCAAAAATAATCAATGCAATAGCATTACAAAAAATAAATGATGCAGTAGCATTACAAAAATAACTAATCAATGCAATAACTTTCGAAAAATAAACAATCAACGCAAAAATATTTAAAAAATACATAATCAATGCAATAATATTCCAAAAATGAATAATGCGATAGCACTCCCAAACTAAATAATCAATGCTATAACATTACAAAAAATAAATAATGCACTAGCATTCCAAAAATATATTATCACTGCAATAGCATTCCAAAAATAAACAAGCAATGCAACAATATTTTTAAAAAATAATCAATGCAATAACATTCCAAAAATAAATAATACAATAGCATTCCAAAAAAACAATCAATGCAATAATATTTAAAAAAAATAACCAACGCAACAATATTTAAAAAAATAAATAATCAATGAATAACATTCAAAAAATAAATAATGCAATAGCATTCCAAAAATAAATAATCAATGCAATAATATTTAAAAAGTAAATAATCAATGCAATAATATTAAAAAAATTAATAATCAATGCAGTAACATTCCAAAAATAAATAATGCAATAGCCTTCCAAAAATAAATAATCAATGCAATAATATTTAAAAATAAATAATCAATGCAATAGCATTCCAAAAATAAATAATGCAATAATATTCCAAAAATAAATAATCAATGCCATAGCATTCCAAAAATAAACAATCAATGCAATAATATTCAAAAAAAAATAATCAATGCAATAGAATTCCAAAAATAAACAATTAATTCAATAATATTCCAAAAATAAATAATCAATGCGATAGCATTCCAAAAATAAACAATCAATGCAATAATATTCCAAAAATAAATAACCAATGCAATAGCATTACAAAAAATAAATAATGCAATAGCATTTCAAAAATAAACAATTACTGCAATAGCATTCCAAAAATAAATAATTGATGCAATAGCATAACAAAAAATAAATAATGCAATAGCATTTCAAAAATAAATAATCAATGCAATAGCATTCCAAAAATAAATAATCAATGCAATAGCATTCCAAAAATAAATAATCAATGCAATAAAATTCCAAAAATAAATAATCAATGCAATAAAATTCCAAAAATAAATAATCAATGCAATAACATTCCAAAAATAAATAATCAATGCAAAAGCATTCCAAAAATAAATAATCAATGCAATAAAATTCCAAAAATAAATAATCAATGCAATAAAATTCCAAAAATAAATAATCAATGCAATAGCATTCCAAAAATAAATAATCAATGCAATAAAATTCCAAAAATAAATAATCAATGCAATAAAATTCCAAAAATAAATAATCAATGCAATAAAATTCCAAAAATAAATAATCAATGCAATAACATTCCCAAAATAAATAATCAATGCAAAAGCATTCCAAAAATAAATAATCAATGCAATAAAATTCCAAAAATAAATAATCAGTGCAATAGCATTCCAAAAATAAATAATCAATGCAATAACATTCCAAAAATAAATAATCAATGCAATAACATTCCAAAAATAATCAATGAAATAACATTCGAAAAATAAACAATCAATGCAATAACATTCCAAAAATAAACAATCAATGCAATAACATTCACAAAAATAAACAATCAGAATTCTAATATGTGATCTACTATAATTAATATATTGACATTAATTATTTTCTTATTTACAGATGTTCCTGCTTGAACGCCGCCATTGAATTTTAATTGATTATAATTTTATTGAAACATTATTCTTTAGAAAAGTATTGCCTTATATAGAAGATAACAGATGCATGTGTAGGAAAAGTTATTTCCATAAATCCTAGCATTTAATTAATCAACAGAAATAGTTGAGAGAATAACTAATCTCAAATGTATTTATGAAATGTGTGTTCATGTATTTATGTGTTAATGTTCCAATAAATGAAAATGTATGAAAGGATAAAACAACAAATTGTAGAAAAGTAAAAGGTTTTTGAATGAACAATATTTTATGTAGTAATTAAACAATAGAACCAAGAAATATCTCTTAAATGAGTAACACTAGAAAGTAAAAAGCTTTTGAGTGGACAATATTTTATGTAGTAATTAAATATATCTTTTATATATATGTAACACTAGAAAATACAATAATCTTTTATAGATTGTGGCGTTTTTAAAATTTTCTTTCACATGTATGAATCTAAACTTTAATATCAGGAGAAAATATTATTAATAACTACGTTGCTAATCTTGGTTCAGGATTTATTTTAATTGCAATGCAGGAAGACAGTGGGGAAAGACCACATTCTTGTGAAGTGTGTGGACATTCATTTTCTTATAAAACTAGTTTAGTGAGACATATAAGAACTCACACTGGAGAAAAGCCATATTCATGTGAATTATGTGAATTTTCTTGTTCAGTAAAGTCAAGTCTAATGTTACATATAAAGAGACACACTGGAGAAAAACCCCATTCTTGTAAAATGTGTGAATATTCTTGTTATGAAAAGTCAAAGTTAGTAATTCATATGAGAAGACACACTGGAGAAAAACCCCATTCTTGTAAAATGTGTGAATATTCTTGTTATGAAAAGTCAAAGTTAGTAATTCATATGAGAAGGCACACTGGAGAAAAACCCCATTCTTGTAAAATGTGTGAATATTCTTGTTATGAAAAGTCAAAGTTAGTAATTCATATGAGAAGGCACACTGGAGAAAAACCCCATTCTTGTAAAATGTGTGAATATTCTTGTTATGAAAAGTCAAAGTTAGTAATTCATATGAGAAGGCACACTGGAGAAAAACCACATTCTTGTAAAATGTGTGAATATTCTTGTTATGAAAAGTCAAAGTTAGTAATTCATATGAGAAGACACACTGGAGAAAAAACCCATTCTTGTAAAATGTGTGAATATTCTTGTTATGAAAAGTCAAAGTTAGTAATTCATATGAGAAGACACACTGGAGAAAAACCCCATTCTTGTAAAATGTGTGAATATTCTTGTTATGAAAAGTCAAAGTTAGTAATTCATATGAGAAGACACACTGGAGAAAAACCACATTCTTGTAAAATGTGTGAATATTCTTGTTATGAAAAGTCAAAGTTAGTAATTCATATGAGAAGACACACTGGAGAAAAACCCCATTCTTGTAAAATGTGTGAATATTCTTGTTATGAAAAGTCAAAGTTAGTAATTCATATGAGAAGACACACTGGAGAAAAACCACATTCTTGTAAAATGTGTGAATATTCTTGTTATGAAAAGTCAAAGTTAGTAATTCATATGAGAAGACACACTGGAGAAAAACCACATTCTTGTAAAATGTGTGAATATTCTTGTTATGAAAAGTCAAAGTTAGTAATTCATATGAGAAGACACACTGGAGAAAAACCCCATTCTTGTAAAATGTGTGAATATTCTTGTTATGAAAAGTCAAAGTTAGTAATTCATATGAGAAGACACACTGGAGAAAAACCCCATTCTTGTAAAATGTGTGAATATTCTTGTTATGAAAAGTCAAAGTTAGTAATTCATATGAGAAGACACACTGGAGAAAAACCCCATTCTTGTAAAATGTGTGAATATTCTTGTTATGAAAAGTCAAAGTTAGTAATTCATATGAGAAGACACACTGGAGAAAAACCACATTCTTGTAAAATGTGTGAATATTCTTGTTATGAAAAGTCAAAGTTAGTAATTCATATGAGAAGACACACTGGAGAAAAACCCCATTCTTGTAAAATGTGTGAATATTCTTGTTATGAAAAGTCAAAGTTAGTAATTCATATGAGAAGACACACTGGAGAAAAACCCCATTCTTGTAAAATGTGTGAATATTCTTGTTATGAAAAGTCAAAGTTAGTAATTCATATGAGAAGACACACTGGAGAAAAACCCCATTCTTGTAAAATGTGTGAATATTCTTGTTATGAAAAGTCAAAGTTAGTAATTCATATGAGAAGACACACTGGAGAAAAACCACATTCTTGTAAAATGTGTGAATATTCTTGTTATGAAAAGTCAAAGTTAGTAATTCATATGAGAAGACACACTGGAGAAAAACCCCATTCTTGTAAAATGTGTGAATATTCTTGTTATGAAAAGTCAAAGTTAGTAATTCATATGAGAAGACACACTGGAGAAAAACCACATTCTTGTAAAATGTGTGAATATTCTTGTTATGAAAAGTCAAAGTTAGTAATTCATATGAGAAGACACACTGGAGAAAAACCCCATTCTTGTAAAATGTGTGAATATTCTTGTTATGAAAAGTCAAAGTTAGTAATTCATATGAGAAGACACACTGGAGAAAAACCACATTCTTGTAAAATGTGTGAATATTCTTGTTATGAAAAGTCAAAGTTAGTAATTCATATGAGAAGGCACACTGGAGAAAAACCCCATTCTTGTAAAATGTGTGAATATTCTTGTTATGAAAAGTCAAAGTTAGTAATTCATATGAGAAGACACACTGGAGAAAAACCCCATTCTTGTAAAATGTGTGAATATTCTTGTTATGAAAAGTCAAAGTTAGTAATTCATATGAGAAGACACACTGGAGAAAAATCCCATTCTTGTAAAATGTGTGAATATTCTTGTTATGAAAAGTCAAAGTTAGTAATTCATATGAGAAGACACACTGGAGAAAAACCACATTCTTGTAAAATGTGTGAATATTCTTGTTATGAAAAGTCAAAGTTAGTAATTCATATGAGAAGACACACTGGAGAAAAACCCCATTCTTGTAAAATGTGTGAATATTCTTGTTATGAAAAGTCAAAGTTAGTAATTCATATGAGAAGGCACACTGGGGAAAAACCTTATTCTTGTAAAATGTGTGAATATTCTTGTTCTGTAAGATCAAGTTTAGTAGAGCATATGAGAACTCACACTGGGGAAAAGCCACATTCTTGTGAAGTGTGTGAATATTCTTGTTCAAGTAAATCAAGTATAGTGGCACATATGAGAAAGCACACGGGAGAAATGCCATATTCTTGTGAAGTGTGTGGATATTCTTGTTCTACTAAATCAAGATTGGTGAAACATATAAGAACTCACACCGGAGAAAAGCCATATACTTGTGCAGTGTGTGGATGTTCTTTTTCTGCTAGATCAACTTTAGTAACACATATGAAAACTCACACTGGGGAAAGGCCACATTCTTGTGAAGTATGTAAATATTCTTTTTCTGTTAAATCAAGTTTGGTGAAGCATATGAGAACTCACACCGGGGAAAAGCCACATTCTTGTGAAGTGTGTGGATATTCTTGTTCTGTTAAATCAAGATTGGTGATTCATATGAGAACACACACTGGGGAAAAGCCATATACTTGTGCAGTATGTGGATGTTCTTTTTCAGATGGATCAACTTTAGTAATACATATGAAAATGCACACTGGGGAAAGGCCACATTCTTGTGAAGTATGCAAAAATTCTTTTTCTGTTAAATCAAGTTTGGTGAAGCACATGAGAACGCACACTGGGGAAAAGCCACATTCTTGTGAAGTGTGTGGATATTCTTGTTCTGTTAGATCAAGTTTAGTAGAGCATATTCGAACTCACACTGGTGAAAAGCCACATTCTTGTGAAGTGTGTGAATATTCTTGTTCTTCTAAATCAAGTTTAGGGAAACATATGAGAACTCACACTGGGGAAAAGCCACATTCTTGTGAGGTTTGTGGATATTCTTGTTCTGTTAAATCAAGTTTAGTGACACATATGAGAACTCACACTGGATAGAAGTAAACCCTGACCAAATATTCAAAATCACATTTTGTATTCGCTGCCCAAGTAAGATCTCCTCACTATGGCTAACCCATATTAGCTTTTACGAGGAATGGTGCACCTTCTCCAAGTGATGTTACTTCAAGTAACAGCACGAAACTGGATACTCCACCAGACTAGATAAATTCATGTCCTGGAATTCAGTAAGACCAAGTGACCAAAATAAAAGATATACTACAACGTATGAAAATGGTTAATTGGGTAGCGAAAAATTATGTTCTCAACTTCTTTACTAACTCAGTGTTTGAGAAATAAAGAACTTAAATGGAACATTCGAATATCTATGTATCTCATATAGAGTTCAAGTGTTAGCCCCAGGTTGTGGGCCCCTTGATTTCTGAGAACTTCGACTGAAGTAAAATAAAACAAAAAAAGAGAGAGAAACTTAAATCTCTGTTAGACACTAGCCCCGTGTTCCTAAGGTGTCTCTATACAGGAGATTGTCCGAATATCTAACATGAGGACACTTCTGTAAAATAGAATAGTATATAAAGAAATGAGGCATTGATTCTTATGTCTCCTATAACAGAAACATCCTAAAATGGGTTCTAATGTTTCTCCCCCAGGAGAGATCTACCCTCTTACCTCCTTTATATTTCGAGAGCTGTACACACAGACAGAAACACACGAACCCTATTACTTTATAAAAATATAGATGAGGACACTTCTGTAAACCCTTGTGCCTAAGGTGTCTCTATACAGGAGATTGTCCGAATATCTAACATAACTTCTGTGAACCCTTATTAAATGTTCGAAGAAGTTGTACTGTTTCCTAAAGCCATCCAGCACGTCCCCAAGTTTGATGACGCGATCACATACTTTAGCTATAAACGGCAGCTTTGAATGGGAAATAAAAAGCCGTGTACAATGAGGAAATCATAAAAATAAATGAAACAAAATACAAAAGAATACTGGCAGGCTTGCGCCCAGGATTAAAAGGAACCCTCAAATCATTTATACACCAGGCAGGAAGAGGCAAACAATGGTGTAAACAGTGGACAACCAAGGTAAGCCATCAGGCGTTGGTAACCAAAGGAAAGAATACAAGTCTGATGCTGAAAGAGGGTACTACTTTTTTGTTATCACAAATAGTGTGAGTTTGAAAAGTGGAGAAAAACATTAAATAAAATTACAGAAATTGAAAGAAACTGAAGAAAGAAAAGCTACACTAGTGTCCCATCTTCGATCACTAGTTATCCAGATATGAAACTAAAGGAAACAAAACACAAAAGAATACTGGCAGGCTTGCGACCAGGATTAAAAGGAACCCTCAAATCATTTATACACAAGGCAGGAAGAGGCAAACAATGGTGTAAACATTTACTCTGGAAATGGCTCTTCATCCATGACAGTAGGTAAGCAAGGTAAGCCATCAGGCGTTGGTAACCAAAAGAAAGAATACAAGTCTGATGCTGAAAGAGGGTACTACTTTTTTGTTATCACAAATAGTGTGAGTTTGAAAAGTGGAGAAAAACATTAAATAAAATTACAGAAATTAAAAGAAACTGACTTCGTTGAGAAAAAGAAAAGCTACACTAGTTCCTATCTTCGATCACTAGTTATGCAGAGGATATGAAACTATTTGATAGAAGAACAGAATTTTTTAAAAATGCAGCCCTAAAGGAGGAAGATAAGAACTACCTTTCTATTAAGGAAGAGGAAAACACTCGTAGAGGGGAATCCAGGTTTACTCGGAAAGAAAAGTAGATACTGGTTTGGGCACTAAAGGGAAAGATTCTTCCATTTCAGTCCAGGCAAACGAATTGTCCCATTTTCAAAAATAAGAGCCCAGCCACACAACAGAAAGAAGGTGTTTAATGAGGATGAGATTAAACACATAACAGAAGTCTTATTTAAAAAAAAAACAGAATATCTGACATGACGACACCTCTGATTAGAAATAAACCCTGATCGAAATATGAAGAGATCACATCCTTTAGCAATAAAGGACAGCTGTGAATGGGAAATAAAAGCCGTGTATAATGAGGAAATCATAAAATTAAATGAAACAAAACACAAAAGAATACTGACAGGCTTGCACCCAGGATTTAAAGGGACCCTCAAATCGTTCATACACCAGGCATGAAGAGGCAAATGATGATGTAAACCTTTAGTCTGGAAGTTGTTCTTCACCCATAACAGTAGGTAAGCAAGGTAAGCCATCAGGCATTGGTAACAAAAGAGGGAAGAATACAAGTTTTGATGCTGAAAAAGGGTACTACTTGTTTGCTATCACAAATAGTGTGAGTTTGAAAAGTGGAGAAAAACTTTAAATAAAATTACAGAAATTGAAAGAAACTGAAGAAAGAAAAGCTACACTAGTGTCCCATCTTCGATCACTAGTTATCCAGATATGAAACTATATGATAGAAGAAAAATTCTTTTAAATGCAGTCATAACGGAGGATAAAAGAACTACCTTCCTATTAAAGAAGAGAAAACACACATAGAAAAGGAATCCGTTGTCCCGGAAAGAAAAGTAGATACTGGTTTGGGCAGTAGAGAGAAAGATTCTTCCATTTTTGTCCAGGAAAATGGACTGTCCCATTTTCAAAAATAAGAGCCCAGCAACACAACGGCGAGGTGTTAAAATATCAAACACAACAGAAAAACACTGAAAATCTCCGCCTTGCACAACACTGAATGACCTTTCCACAAACAAAACCCCAAATAACCATGAACTAATACAAACAAGTGAAGCATTACAAGCATCAGTTCTAATCCCCGAGTAAATGCCAAATGTTGATGACGAGTAGTTTATACTGGAAGAAATGAGACCATTTAAGAAACCAAAGTTGCCTTAAATACAAACCATTTAATGTTGCTCTCCTTAGACCAATTCCATGTGACCCACCCTTCACAGAGTTGGATCAGGTTTCGTTGTTCTCACTGAAGAACATCATCTGTGAACTCAATGGAAAATATGAAACAAAAGACATAAAAAACATAGCGAGAAAACTCGAGGGCAGCACTTGCCAAAAAAAATAAATAGAAAAGAAAACAAGAATAGAGCGAAAGTCGAGCATAAAAGTTTCAAACAAAATACAAGATTTTTCTACCGAAAGCTAAAAAGGCAAACAATAACGTATAAGAAACAAGAATTGAAATGAGATTACCTTTAATGAAGAGAGTAAATGGATCCAAAATATTGCTAAAAGCAACGATTACAAACCCGAAATTCTAGGACAAAAGATAACCACTGGAATTCTAAAACAAAAGCTTAATAGATTCCAGAATTACAAAACATATCGCTGAAACAATTATAATCACTACATAGATATCATAGGCCCATGTGCTGTCTCACTACGGCTTTTTTTTTACAAAGTAGTCACCGCTTATCAAGGCCCGGAAGCCACTCGATGATAAGGGTTATTGTGTATCAGTACGTTAGTGTTGGAGATTTGATAAAGTGTCTTACTTAAGTGGGTGGTTCATCAGGAATTTGTTTACATTGGACTTGAAGACATCCACGTTGTAGTCAGGTGGGAAACAGGCAACCGAAAGAGAGTTCCACAGGCGTGCACTTCTAAGAAAGAAGCTTTGTTCATGGAATCTACGTTTTGATTTTGGACCAGATAAGGAGTGTGGAAAATTTTTACAGTGGTTTCAGCTAGACGGGTGTTTATTGTGAAAGATTGGCGAGGAGGGACCAGAGATTGGAGTTCAGATGAGCACCTACCATGGAAGTAACGATAAAACAAAGACAGACTTTTCACTATCCTGGTTGCAGACATCAACCAACATCTGTGATCCATATCATACTTATAAAAAGAACACAGAGGAAATGTTTAGGCACCAAAGATCAGCTGTTAATTTATTAATCATCCTAAAAGACTGTAGAAAGACACAAATTTATCTGGCGAATCAAGTTGTACAGACTCTTAATATTTTGGAATGTCTTAAATACAAAGTAAACTATCAAGAAAGAAATATACTTTAATACAAAGTAAACTATCAAGAAAGAAATATACTTTGATACAAAGTAAACTATCAAGAAAGAAATATACTTTAATACAAAGTAATCTATCAAGAAAGAAATATACTTGAATACAAAGTAAACTATCAAGAAAGAAATATACTTTAATACAAAGTAAACTACCACTAAAGAAATATACTTGAATACAAAGTAAACTATCAAGAAAGAAATATACTTTAATACAAAGTAAACTATTAAGAAAGAAATATACTTGAATACAAAGTAAACTATCAAGAAAGAAATATACTTGAATACAAAGTAAACTATCAAGAAAGAAAAATACTTTGATACAAAGTAAACTATCAAAAAAGAAATATACTTTAATCCAAAGTAAACTATTAAGAAAGAAATATACTTTAATACAAAGTAAACTATTAAGAAAGAAATATACTTGAATACAAAGTAAACTATCAAGAAAAAATATACTTTGATACAAAGTAAACTATCAAAAAAGAAATATACTTGAATACAAAGTAAACTATCAAGAAAGAAATATACTTGAATACAAAGTAAACTATTAAGAAAGAAATAGACTTGAATACAAAGTAAACTATTAAGAAAGAAATATACTTTAATACAAAGTAAACTATCAAGAAAGAAATATACTTTGATACAAAGTAAACTATCAAAAAAGAAATATACTTGAATACAAAGTAAACTATCAAGAAAGAAATATACTTGAATACAAAGTAAACTATTAAGAAAGAAATAGACTTGAATACAAAGTAAACTATCAAGAAAGAAATATACTTGAATACAAAGTAAACTATCAAAAAAGAAATAGACTTGAATACAAAGTAAACTATCAAGAAAGAAATATACTTGAATAAAAAGTAAACTATCAAGAAAGAAATATACTTTGATACAAAGTAAACAATCAAGAAAGAGATAGACTTGAATACAAAGTACACTATCACGAAAGAAATATACTTTAATACAAAGTAAACTATCAAGAAAGAAATATACTTTAATACAAAGTAAACTATCAAGAAAAAAATATACTTTAATACAAAGTAATCTATCAAGAAAAAAATATACTTTGATACAAAGTAAACTATTAAGAAAGAAATTACTTGAATACAAAGTAAACTATCAAGAAAGAAATTACTTGAATACAAAGTAAACTATCAAGAAAGAAATATACTTTAATACAAAGTAAACTATCAAGAAAAAAATATACTTTAATACAAAGTAATCTATCAAGAAAAAAATATACTTTGATACAAAGTAAACTATTAAGAAAGAAATATACTTTAATACAAAGTAAACTATTAAGAAAGAAATATACTTTAATACAAAGTAAACTATAAAGAAAGAAATATACTTGAATACAAAGTAAACTATTAAGAAAGAAATATACTTTAATACAAAGTAAACTATCAGAAAGAAATATACTTTAATACAAAGTAAACTATCAAGAAAGAAATATACTTGAATACAAAGTAAACTATTAAGAAAGAAATATACTTTAATACAAAGTAAACTATCAAGAAAGAAATATACTTTAATACAAAGTAAACTATCAAGAAAGAAATATACTTGAATACAAAGTAAACTATTAAGAAAGAAATATACTTTAATACAAAGTAAACTATCAAGAAAGAAATATACTTTAATACAAAGTAAACTATCAAGAAAGAAATATACTTGAATACAAAGTAAACTATTAAGAAAGAAATATACTTTAATACAAAGTAAACTATCAAGAAAGAAATATACTTGAATACAAAGTAAACTATTAAGAAAGAAATATACTTTAATACAAAGTAAACTATCAAGAAAGAAATATACTTTAATACAAAGTAAACTATCAAGAAAGAAATATACTTGAATACAAAGTAAACTATTAAGAAAGAAATATACTTTAATACAAAGTAAACTATCAAGAAAGAAATATACTTTAATACAAAGTAAACTATCAGGAAAAAAATATACTTTAATACAAAGTAATCTATCAAGAAAGAAATATACTTTGATACAAAGTAAACTATCAAGAAAGAAATATACTTTAATACAAAGTAATCTATCAAGAAAGAAATATACTTGAATACAAAGTAATCTATCAAGAAAAAAATATACTTTGATACAAAGTAAACTATTAAGAAAGAAATATACTTTAGTACAAAGTAAACTATTAAGAAAGAAATATACTTTAATCCAAAGTAAACTATTAAGAAAGAAATATACTTTAATACAAAGTAAACTATCAAGAAAGAAATATACTTTGATACAAAGTAAACTATCAAGAAAAAAATATACTTGAATACAAAGTAATCTATCAAGAAAGAAATATACTTGAATACAAAGTAAACTATCAAGAAAGAAATATACTTGAATACAAAGTAAACTATTAAGAAAGAAATAGACTTTCCCTAATGAAAATATATTTTAACTCATACAGACTCTTTGAAAGAGCAATGTGTTGCTAAACTTTTTAGATAAACTATATGACATGTGTTTTGTCCTTTGCAACTCATAAATATAAGTCATCCACATAATAACGCATTGAATAGAAAGAAAATTATCAAGAAAGGAATATTCTTGTGGTAGGAACAAGCGCATTAATTAAAAAAGATATGAAATTATACAGAATCGATGTAAGACGAAAATAAACTATATTATATATAGTGTGTGTTTTGACTTTTCACCTAATAAATTACAAAATAACACAGTAATAGTAATTCTATCATGAAATTGTTTGTTTGTATTTTCAATTATTGTTTCATCTGCCGGAGACAATCTTGTTAAATACAAGTGTTCAGCAATTTATTAATATTTAAATTTCTTTATTTTAATTCATAACTTAAAATTAAAATTTTTTACTCAATTTTTTAATGAACTCTGAATAAAGTTACGATATGAACTTTTAAAAAATTGTTTACTTCATTTTTAATGAACTCTGAATAAAGTTACGATGTAAACTTTAAAAAAATTGTTTACTTCATTTTTAATGACCTCTGAATAAAGTTACGATATGAACTTTAAAAAAATTGTTTACTTCATTTTAAATGACCTCTAAATAAAGTTACGATGTGAACTTTAAAAAAATTGTTTACTTCATTTTTAATGACCTCTGAATAAAGTTACGATGTGAACTTTAAAAAAATTGTTTACTTCATTTTAATGAACTCTGAATAAAGTTACGATGTGAACTTTAAAAAAATTGTTTACTTCATTTTTAATGACCTCTGAATAAAGTTACGATATGAACTTTAAAAAAATTGTTTACTTCATTTTTAATGACCTCTGAATAAAGTTACGATATGAACTTTAAAAAAATTGTTTACTTCATTTTTAATGACCTCTAAATAAAGTTACGATGTGAACTTTAAAAAAATTGTTTACTTCATTTTTAATGAACTCTGAATAAAGTTACGATATGAACTTTAAAAAAATTGTTTACTTCATTTTTAATGAACTCTGAATAAAGTTACGATGTGAACTTTAAAAAAATTGTTTACTTCATTTTTAATGAACTCTGAATAAAGTTACGATTTGAACTTTAAAAAAATTGTTTACTTCATTTTTAATGAACTCTGAATAAAGTTACGATGTGAACTTTAAAAAAATTGTTTACTTCATTTTTAATGAACTCTGAATAAAGTTACGATATGAACTTTAAAAAAATTGTTTACTTCATTTTTAATGAACTCTGAATAAAGTTACGATGTGAACTTTAAAAAAATTGTTTACTTCATTTTTAATGACCTCTGAATAAAGTTACGATATGAACTTTAAAAAAATTGTTTACTTCATTTTTAATGAACTCTGAATAAAGTTACGATGTGAACTTTAAAAAAATTGTTTACTTCATTTTTAATGACCTCTGAATAAAGTTACGATGTGAACTTTAAAAAAATTGTTTACTTCATTTTTAATGAACTCTGAATAAAGTTACGATGTGAACTTTAAAAAAATTGTTTACTTCATTTTTAATGACCTCTGAATAAAGTTACGATATGAACTTTAAAAAAATTGTTTACTTCATTTTTAATGAACTCTGAATAAAGTTACGATGTGAACTTTAAAAAAATTGTTTACTTCATTTTTAATGACCTCTGAATAAAGTTACGATATGAACTTTTAAAAAATTGTTTACTTCATTTTAATGACCTCTGAATAAAGTTACGATGTGAACTTTAAAAAAATTGTTTACTTCATTTTTAATGACCTCTGAATAAAGTTACGATATGAACTTTAAAAAAATTGTTTACTTCATTTTTAATGAACTCTGAATAAAGTTACGATATGAACTTTAAAAAAATTGTTTACTTCATTTTAATGAACTCTGAATAAAGTTACGATATGAACTTTAAAAAAATTGTTTACTTCATTTTAATGAACTCTGAATAAAGTTACGATGTAAACTTTAAAAAAATTGTTTACTTCATTTTTAATGACCTCTGAATAAAGTTACGATATGAACTTTAAAAAAATTGTTTACTTCATTTTTAATGACCTCTAAATAAAGTTACGATGTGAACTTTAAAAAAATTGTTTACTTCATTTTTAATGAACTCTGAATAAAGTTACGATATGAACTTTAAAAAAATTGTTTACTTCATTTTTAATGAACTCTGAATAAAGTTACGATGTGAACTTTAATATAAATTGTTTACTTCATTTTTAATGACCTCTAAATAAAGTTACGATGTGAACTTTAAAAAAATTGTTTACTTCATTTTTAATGACCTGAATAAAGTTACGATGTGAACTTTAATTTAAATTATTTACTTCATTTTTAATGAACTCTGAATAAAGTTACGATGTGAACTTTAATATAAATTGTTTACTTCATTTTTATGAACTCTGAATAAAGTTAGGATGTGAACTTTAATATAAATTGTTTACTTCATCTTTTATGAATTCTGAGTAAAGTTACGATGTGAACTTTAATATAAATTGTTTACTTCATTTTTTAATGAACTCTGAATAAAGTTACGATGTGAACTTTAATATAAATTGTTTACTTCATTTTTTTATGAACTCTGAATAAAGTTACGATGTGAACTTTAATAAAAATTGTTTACTTGATTTTTTAATGGACTCTGAATAAAGTTAGTATATGAACTTTAATAAAAATTGGGACCAAGTAAAGAATAGATACCCCGTAGCAGACGACGCCGCCTGGCGGTGCCAGGCGCACATTTCAACTAACACCGGTGATTCAACATTGACATTGGCACAAGCGCATCATGGCGTCGGTTGTTTTTAAACACGTCAAATAGCAAACATGCTCGAATATTCGCCAGCAATTTTTTTTTTTAATATATTTATAAAACTTTTGAAGATTTAAAAGAAAAAGTATATATTTACAAAACATTTTTTTTAAGTGAGTAACAAAACGAACGTATTCAAATAAAAGATATTTTAATAAATGGGTGTCTCTTTCTGTTTCGGATTTTTGCGACCAAGTTTGATTTTTATGTACCGTGTTTTGTGGGGTTGGGGTTCTGTGTGCGTTTTTAAGACAATTAAATATTTATTTAATTATTCTTTCAAATATTAACTTCAGCGACAATAATTATATTTTTCAAATAATATTTTGAAATATTAAATTTTTACGAATATTCGCGAGCAAGATTTTTTTTTTAAAAAAGATATTTCAATAAATGGGTGTCTTTCTGCGTGCGTTTTTTTTTTAAATAAAACGAAAAATTATAAAAATATATGTGAATAAAATAATTTTTTTATCTCGATTGTTTATACTTGTGATTTTATTATGCATAAAAAATTGCCTCGGCCTAAAAGGATTTCTCCTTCACTGACCACCGACATACATCGCACTGTAAATAAATATTGAATTGTATTAAAAACGTACAAAAAAAATGGCCAAAACCGTATAGAATGAACCTTTTTTTATATAAGTTTTATTCAAACAGTCTTTATTCGAACTTAATGGACTGTTGTTGTTTTTTATTATTATTATTTATTAACTGTTTTGTTCTTTTTATCAAACAAAAATAGAACTTTTATAATGAAATATATATTATGGACTGTTTTTCAAACATCGAAATTTTTAAATTAAAGTTTTATTTAAAACAAAAAAAAAGACGAGGTGTTTTTTCTTTTCGAGATATTTTTTTTCACCATTTATTACTTTGAAATTTTATTCAACAATGAAATGATAAAAAAAATAACTTTTCGTTAAATATATTTTTAAAAAATTATTATAAAATATCTATAAAGTCTATTTTTATGTCTGTAAAAGTTTGTTGAAAGTTCAAATAAAGTTTATAATTTAATTGAAAAAAAAAACCACCTCGTCTTTTTTTTTTTTTTTAATAAAACTAACTTTAATTTTAAAATTTCGAAACGGTCCATAATATATATGTCATTATAAAAGTTCTATTTTTGTTTGATAAAAAGAATAAAATAGTTATTAAAAAGTTCTGTAAATATATTAAACACGCACTCAGAAAGACACCCATTTATTGAAATATCTTTTATTTTTAAAAAAATCTTGCTCGCGAATATTCGTAAAAATGTAATATTTAAAAATATTATTTTGAAAATATATTAATTGTCGCTGAAGTTAATGTTTTAAAGAATAAATATTGAATTGTCTTAAAAACGCACACAGAACCCCACCCCCACCCCCACAAAACACGGTACATAAAAATCAATCTTGGTCGCAAAAATCCGAAACAGAAAGAGACACCAATTTATTAAAATATCTTTTATTTAAATATGTTCGTTTTGTTACTTATTTAAAAAAAAAATGTTTTGTAAATATATACTTTTTCTTTTAAATCTTCCAAGGTTTTGTAAATATATTTTCAAAAAAAAAAATGCTGGTGAATATTCGAGCATGTTTGCTATTTGACGTGTTTAAAAACAACCGACGCCATGTGCTTGGGCCAATATCAAGGTCGAATCACCGGTGATAGTTGAAATGTGCGCCTGGCACCGCCAGGCGGCGTCGTCTGCTACGGGGTATCTATTCTTTACTTGGTCCAAAAATGGTTTACTTGATTTTTTTAATGGACTCTGAATAAAGTTACTATATGAACTTTAATAAAAACTGTTTAACACTGTTCATAATAAACATGTAAAATATATTCTAAAAACGATTAAATTAAAATATGTTACTTTCGTTTGTGTGATTAAATCTTGGACAGTTACATTGCATATAATTAAATCTTGAACAAATACATTACATATATGTTGGGAATTAAATATGTTTGTCTTAATGGTAACACATGAGTAATATATTTTTGTGCTTTTTTCATCAAAATTATAAAAATTAATAGTTATTGATAAATAATCATTTTTATAAAAATGAATTGTTCATAAAAATTTAATAGTTATTGACAAATGATTATTTTTTATTAAAATCAGATATTTATAATCATTTTTATGAAAATCATGTGTTTGTAAAAAATTGATAGCTATTGATATTGTTTTACATAGGCATTGTAACGATGTTATCGTTTCGTTTCGTTAAAATACTAGTTTTGTAACAACGTTATCATTTCGTTTCATGACAATCCTTGTTTTGTAACAACCACGCATGCGCACTGGAAATAAAGGCCTCCATGTTATATATTTAAAACTAACAACACGCGTCTTTTCGTTTCTCTCTATTAACCAACCACACAACACGAGCTAACACAGCTTGACATGGTGACAGCGGCGAGATAAAGGGAAAAATAAAATAAAACAACGATAAAAGTAAGACATTATATTTTTTTTTCTCTTTTCTTTTCGAACCAAAACTTCATAAAACACACACGCACACGCTCGTTGAAGCTCGCAACAACACTACTACTACTATGGCTACTATATCGATACCAGTTCCCATTCTCGACTGGGACTCGCCTAACACTGCAGAGTCATTCAAGATATTCCAACAACGTTTGGAACTTTATTTCACAGCGAAGGGAACTAAAGAAGAAGAGAAAGTGCCTATCATTCTACTCGCAACTGGCGAGGAAGGAATTCGTAGATACAACAGTTGGTCTATGTCAAACGAAGACGGGAGAGACTATCAAGAAAGAAATATACTTTAATACAAAGTAAACTATCAGGAAACAATATACTTGAATACAAAGACCGGAGAGACGCCAACAAAATTTTCAACGCATTTCTGGAGCAGCTGGAACCGGCAACCAACCACCGTATATGTAGGCTCGAACTCAGTAGATACCAACAAAAACCTACCGAGACGACAGACATATTTCTAAACAGGTGTCGCTTGCAGGCGAAGAAATGCGATTTCACAGCCCATGAAATGAACGAACGTTTAGAAGAAATACTGATAGCCAACACGCCCATACCGGACTTACAAAAAGAACTGTTGAACAAGCCGAAGGGCTACACAATAGAAGAGGCTGTGAAATTAGCACGCACATATGAGGCTTCAGCCGTGTATATAAACAAAATACACCAACTACATGGCCTGTCACAGATAGACACCATAAATCGCGGTGGTCACGAACGGCAGGAAGGCAACAGAAATACCAGCAACTTGTGTAAAAATTGTGGACGGGACCACCGTTTTGGCAAGGAGCATTGCCCTGCCAAGAACGACATATGCAGCTCCTGCGAGAAAATGGGGCATTGGGCCAAATTGTGCTTCTCAGCGAGACTCAGACCTAGGAAACAAGAAAAACCCTGGCACAAAAGCCGCAGCCAGCCAAGGCACAGACAACATGGAACAGGCCGAAAAGTCGACAGCGTTGCTGAACATGACGACCGAGCCACAACAAAACTACATGCGGCGATGGAGCACCTCACATTCAGCACTATTAACAGTGAACATCCACTGCACAAACAAAAAATAACACAAAATGAAGCGTTTGTCAATATCAACGTTATATTGACAGACCACCCAGGTACGCACAGCCTCAAACTGAAGGTAGACACGGGTGCACAGGCAAACACACTACCTTTACGCATATTCCGCAGTATGTGCCCCTTCCGCCATAAACGAAGACGGAAACCCAATACCTGGATCACTAAACCCAACGAAATGCATACTGACAGCATACAACAACACTGAAATAAAATGCCATGGCACCACAAACATCAGGTGCAAATACAAGGACTCTTCATAGCTCAACACTCAATTTTATGTGGTCAACACTCCAGGACCAGCTATACTGGGCCTGCCAACATCTGTAGCCTTCAACGTTGTGACAATGAACTGTGCCATATCCGTTCAGCAACAACCTATCAACAGCATAGATGATCTGATGCGTTTATACCCCGACAGATTCGACCGCATTGGCGAGTTCAAGAAAACACATAAGCTCACTGTCAACCCTAACACTCCATGCCACATAGACGCACCAAGAAGAACGCCAATAGCAATGCGGGAGAAGATCAAGGCTGAACTAGACAAGATGGAGTCACAGAATGTCATTCGTCATATTGAGGAGCCAACTGACTGGGTAAGCTCCCTTATATATGTAACCAAACGCGACAACACAATAAGGGTCTGCTTAGACCCAAGGGCACTAAACAAAGCCCTAGTGCGGCCGTATCATCAAATCCCAACAATTGAGGAAATCAATCACCGGTTTTCAGGTGCAAAATACTTCTCAAAACTGGATGCTAAGGCATGATACTGGTCTATAAAGCTTGACCAGGAAAGCCAGATCCTGACCACTTTTCAAACACCATTTGGAAGGTACTGCTTCCAACGACTTCCATTTGGTTTAAACGTGAGCCAAGACATCTACCAGAATACTTGAGAAGTGCACAGGAGCATGCGGTATAGTGGATGATATTGTTGTATATGGCTCAACAGAACGTGAACATGACAACAACCTAAGGCACCTCATGGAAGTCGCCACACAAGAGGGCCTCACAATGAATTCCAAGAAATGCGAGATAAAACGCCAGGAAATATCCTTCTTCGGAAATATATACACCCATTCTGGAATGAAACCTGACCCAGCAAAGGTACGAGACCTACAGGAAATGCCAGAACCACGCAATAAAACAGAACTGCAACAGTTTCTAGGTGTAATGACATACCTATCCCGCTTTATTAAGGATTTCAGCTCAAAAACCACTGTATTACGTGACTTACTTCACAAAGAGTCAGAATTCCAATGGGAGCCACACCACCAGACGGTTTTCAAAAACCTGAAGAGTGAAGTGTCTGAAACGTCCCTGCTTCACTACTTTGACCCCAAGCGCCCAATCTACTTACACTGTGACGCAAGTCTTCATGGAATAGGAGCAGCGCTTCTACAACCAGACTCAGCTGGCAATTTAATGCCTGTCTTATACGCAAGCAAGATCGATCGAGCGGGAACTACTGGCAATCGTGTTTGGCACACATAGATTCCACACATATTTATACGGTCATGGTTTCCAAATTGTCACTGACCACCAAACCTCTTGTCATGATCATTGACAAACCTCTCACCTCGGCTCCAGCTCGCCTACAACGAATGCTCATCCAGCTACAGGGATATAATTTCAGATTATCCTACAACAAGGGATCTGAAAACATATTGGCTGATGGGTTATCACGCCTGCCATCACCTGGTAATTCGGACCCTATCGATCTGGATGTTCGAGTTGACACCATTCGTTTCTCTGTTGACCGCATTGAAAAACTGAGAGACTGCACAACAGCTGACCCTGTGCTTAACCAGCTAAGAGATACCATTGTCATGGGATGGCCTGAGACAATCAAGCAACTGCCTACCGATATCAGAATTCTGGAGCCTAAGAGATCAGCTATCAATTGATGACGGCCTTATCCTTAAAGGACAACAAATTGTCATTCCTCAGACCCTCCAAGAAGATATCCTAAAGCAACTCCACACCGCTCACTTAGGACAGGAGAAAACCAAACTCCTAGCCAAAGACACTGTCTATTGGAAAAATATAAACAGAGACATCGAACAATTCACAAGCTCAGGTAGCATCTGTCAACAACATCAGCCATCACAAATGCCAGAACCTCTTCTGCAGTACGACATTCCGACAAAGCCATGGGACGTAGTTGGAACAGACTTTTTCGAGCTCCATGGACATCAATGGCTGGTCATAGCAGACTACTACTCCAAGTACCCTGTTATCAAACAGTTACCTGCCCACTCACCAAGCAGTGTTGTCATAAAAATAACGCAACAAACCTTCGCGAAGTTTGGCATACCGTCAAAAGTGGTTAGTGACAACGGGCCGCACTTCTCAAGCGCCCTTTACCACGAATTTGCCACAGAATGGGGTTTCAACCATCAGACCACCTCACCTCGAAGACCACAGGGAAATGGTTTCATAGAGCGCCAGATAAGGACCATCAAGACCATCCTCAAAAAGGCCAAGCAATCTAGGACAACACCCGAAATTGCATTATTGCACTGGCGCTGCACACCTATCTCAAACGCCATACCCAGCCCCGCACAGCTACTCATGGGTAGATGAATCCAATCCCCAATTGCAACAAAAATAGAAAACAACCACCAAGATCAGGATCAAATATATGATGCTTTTAAACAAAGGTAACACAAGCAAAAGAAATATTTTGACCAGCATGCGCTCAAGGAAGACCTACCACCTTTATATCCTGGCCAGAGGGTAAGAGCACAAAACCCTACACACGGAAACTGGGACTTAGCAACCGTAGCTTCTCAAGCAGATGGTCCCCGATCATATCTCCTACAAACTGCAAACGGATATATGCTACGGAGAAACCGGCAGCATATTAGGAGTGCTCCAATAAAGCCAACACCACCACAAAAGCCAAAGCATGTAACATTTGCAGAACCACCTGCATGTACAACTCAGTCTCCACAAAGAGACTCCCAACAATACACTCGCAGTGGCAGGATGGTACGACCACCATCAAAAATGAACTTGTGAACATTTTCTAGAGAAGTATAGCAAGCAATTCATGGGGCAGAATAATCCCTTGCTTCGCTGTAGCTATTCAGGCAGTCTACCCTGAATTAGCCCTTATCTTTTATCATATATTTAATATGCTCAATATCATAATCTTCATATTGGTAAAGGGGGGATGTAACGATGTTATCGTTTCGTTACAATCCTAGTTTTGTTACAACGTTATCATTTCGTTTCATGACAATCTTTGTTTTGTAACAACTACGCATGCGCACTGGAAATAAAGGCCTCCATGTTTTATATTTAAAACTAACAACACGCGTCTTTTCGTTTCTCTCTATTAACCAACCACACAACACAAGCTAACACAGCTTGACAGGCATCACCATTATCAAGGCCAATATGTCACTGGAGGCTAAGACTTAAAGAGTGTACAGCGGAAATTGGACAATATAGCAATTGTTAATAATGGAACTTCGGTAAATTTGTAAACTTATATGGAACGGCTCATCAAAAACTTGTTTACATTAGACTTGAAGACAGCCATATTGTAGTCAGCTGGAAAACGGAGAAAACGGAAGACAATTCCACAGGCGTGCAGTTCTAAGAAAGAAGCTTTGTTCATGGAATCTATGTTTAAGTTTAGGCACAGATAAAGGGTAGGGGAAATTGTAGATAGTCTTTTCTGCTAGACGGGTAATTCTTATAAAAGTTTGGCGATGTCGGACCATAGATTGGAGCTCAGTCGAGCACTTTCCATGAAAATAACGATAAAGCAGAGACAAACACGCAACATCTCTTCTGTTAGAAAGAGATTGAAGGGAAGAGAAAAGGACATCCCTTACGAGGCTACAAAGTCTATTTTGAACTCTATCAAGGCAGGATAAGTCCTTTCTAGCAGCTCCTGCCCAGATGTGGCAACAGTATTCCATCCTTGGACGTACCTAGTTGTTATATAGATAGAGAATTGCATCAGCAGTGAGATATCTACCGGATCGATAGAAGGATCCTACAATTTTTCTAGCGGCCTTGGCAACGGATTTAATGTACATGTTCCATTTCAGATCAGGAGTAAAGGTCAAACCTAGAAGCCTGTCAAAACATGAGGCCTCCACAAGATGAGAGCCATTCATTTCAATTGATGCCAGATGGGGAATATAATAATCTTTTTTATTGAAAATCAAGTGTTTATAAAAAATGATAGTTATTGATAAATAATTGTTTTTATGAAAATCAATTGTTTATAAAAATCGATAATTATTGATAAAAAATCATTTGATGAAAATCAAATGTTTATAAAATGTGATAGTTATCGAGAACTAATCATATTTATGAAAATCAAGTTTTATAAAAAAAAACTTGATAGTTATTGATAAATAATCATTTTACAAAATCAAGTTTGTTTTTTTAAATTAACAGTTATTAATAATCATTTTTATGAAAATCCAGTGTTCATATAAATTGATAGTTATTGATAAATAATTATTTTTATGACAATCAAGTTTTATATATTTTTCTCAGTAAAAAATTAATGATTATATTACGACTTAAAGTCTCCATTTCGAAATACGAAATGCAATCAGATACCAATAAACTAGATGCGGAAGATGTATAAAAGCCCCGCAGAGAATAGATTCATAAATAAACAGGATATTCTCCTATGAACAGAAAACAAGTTAAATTTAATTTGTCCAATGAATTGTAGCATATGTGGGGTGTGAGTCGGTATTCATAAATTGTTAGTCAGAATCCATCGATATTAGAAATCATGGGTGCATGTGCACATTGTACAGTGATTTCAGAAGAAGTTTCATAATTTGTTTTATTTTTTATGGACTTTTGTTATCATGTGCATAG
The DNA here is from genome assembly GCF_053919585.1 of Euprymna scolopes. Classification (NCBI taxonomy): domain Eukaryota; kingdom Metazoa; phylum Mollusca; class Cephalopoda; order Sepiida; family Sepiolidae; genus Euprymna; species Euprymna scolopes. Next base: position 108,731,830 of record NC_136508.1, on the reverse strand, counting down.
GTGTTATTTCGCTTAACTCATCTTCTGGCCCTTTTCACGTAATCAAACGTGACCGGATAGGAATTACGAGTTTTGTAACTGTACCAGAGCAAGTCGGTATTAACACATCCGTAGTCGGAATCCGTCGATATTAGAGGTCATGGTTGCAATTGCAGGGATATCAATAAGTCGATATTAGAGATCATGGTTTCAGTTGCAGGGATATCAATAAATCAATATTAGAGATCATGGTTTCAGTTGCAGGGATATCAACAAATCAATATTAGAGATCATGGTTTCAGTTGCAGGGATATCAATAAATCAATATTAGAGATCATGGTTTCAGTTGCAGGGATATCAATAAATCAATATTAGAGATCATGGTTTCAATTGCAGGGATATCAACAAATCAATATTAGAGATCATGGTTTCAGTTGCAGGGATATCAATAAATCAATATTAGAGATCATGGTTTCAGTTGCAGGGATATCAATAAATCAATATTAGAGATCATGGTTTCAGTTGCAGGGATATCAATAAATCAATATTAGAGATCATGGTTTCAGTTTCAGGGATATCAACAAATCAATATTAGAGATCATGGTTTCAGTTGCAGGGATATCAATAAATCAATATTAGAGATCATGGTTTCAGTTGCAGGGATATCAACAAATCAATATTAGAGATCATGGTTTCAGTTGCAGGGATATCAATAAATCAATATTAGAGATCATGGTTTCAGTTGCAGGGATATCAATAAATCAATATTAGAGATCATGGTTTCAGTTGCAGGGATATCAATAAATCAATATTAGAGATCATGGTTTCAGTTGCAGGGATATCAATAAATCAATATTAGAGATCATGGTTTCAATTGCAGGGATATCAATAAATCAATATTAGAGATCATGGTTTCAGTTGCAGGGATATCAATAAATCAATATTAGAGATCATGGTTTCAGTTGCAGGGATATCAATAAATCAATATTAGAGATCATGGTTTCAATTGCAGGGATATCAACAAATCAATATTAGAGATCATGGTTTCAGTTGCAGGGATATCAATAAATCAATATTAGAGATCATGGTTTCAGTTGCAGGGATATCAATAAATCAATATTAGAGATCATGGTTTCAGTTGCAGGGATATCAATAAATCAATATTAGAGATCATGGTTTCAATTGCAGGGATATCAATAAATCAATATTAGAGGTCATGGTTTCAGTTGCAGGGATATCAATAAATCAATATTAGAGATCATGGTTTCAGTTGCAGGGATATCAATAAATCAATATTAGAGATCATGGTTTCAGTTGCAGGGATATCAATAAATCAATATTAGAGATCATGGTTTCAGTTGCAGGGATATCAATAAATCAATATTAGAGATCATGGTTTCAGTTGCAGGGATATCAATAAATCAATATTAGAGATCATGGTTTCAGTTGCAGGGATATCAACAAATCAATATTAGAGATCATGGTTTCAGTTGCAGGGATATCAACAAATCAATATTAGAGATCATGGTTTCAGTTGCAGGGATATCAACAAATCAATATTAGAGATCATGGTTTCAGTTGCAGGGATATCAATAAATCAATATTAGAGATCATGGTTTCAGTTGCAGGGATATCAATAAATCAATATTAGAGATCATGGTTTCAGTTGCAGGGATATCAATAAATCAATATTAGAGATCATGGTTTCAGTTGCAGGGATATCAATAAATCAATATTAGAGATCATGGTTTCAGTTTCAGGGATATCAACAAATCAATATTAGAGATCATGGTTTCAGTTGCAGGGATATCAATAAATCAATATTAGAGATCATGGTTTCAGTTGCAGGGATATCAACAAATCAATATTAGAGATCATGGTTTCAGTTGCAGGGATATCAATAAATCAATATTAGAGATCATTGTTTCAGTTGCAGGAATATCAATAAATCAATATTAGAGATCATGGTTTCAGTTGCAGGGATATCAATAAATCAATATTAGAGATCATGGTTTCAGTTGCAGGGATATCAATAAATCAATATTAGAGATCATGGTTTCAATTGCAGGGATATCAACAAATCAATATTAGAGATCATGGTTTCAGTTGCAGGGATATCAATAAATCAATATTAGAGATCATGGTTTCAGTTGCAGGGATATCAATAAATCAATATTAGAGATCATGGTTTCAGTTGCAGGGATATCAATAAATCAATATTAGAGATCATGGTTTCAGTTTCAGGGATATCAACAAATCAATATTAGAGATCATGGTTTCAGTTGCAGGGATATCAATAAATCAATATTAGAGATCATGGTTTCAGTTGCAGGGATATCAATAAATCAATATTAGAGATCATGGTTTCAGTTGCAGGGATATCAATAAATCAATATTAGAGATCATGGTTTCAAGTGCAGGGATATCAACAAATCAATATTAGAGATCATGGTTTCAGTTGCAGGGATATCAATAAATCAATATTAGAGATCATGGTTTCAGTTGCAGGGATATCAATAAATCAATATTAGAGATCATGGTTTCAGTTTCAGGGATATCAACAAATCAATATTAGAGATCATGGTTTCAGTTGCAGGGATATCAATAAATCAATATTAGAGATCATGGTTTCAGTTGCAGGGATATCAATAAATCAATATTAGAGATCATGGTTTCAGTTGCAGGGATATCAATAAATCAATATTAGAGATCATGGTTTCAAGTGCAGGGATATCAACAAATCAATATTAGAGATCATGGTTTCAGTTGCAGGGATATCAATAAATCAATATTAGAGATCATGGTTTCAGTTGCAGGGATATCAATAAATCAATATTAGAGATCATGGTTTCAGTTGCAGGGATATCAATAAATCAATATTAGAGATCATGGTTTCAATTGCAGGGATATCAATAAATCAATATTAGAGATTATGGTTTCAGTTTCAGGGATATCAACAAATCAATATTAGAGATCATGGTTTCAGTTGCAGGGATATCAATAAATCAATATTAGAGATCATGGTTTCAGTTGCAGGGATATCAACAAATCAATATTAGAGATCATGGTTTCAGTTGCAGGGATATCAATAAATCAATATTAGAGATCATGGTTTCAATTGCAGGGATATCAATAAATCAATATTAGAGATCATGGTTTCAGTTGCAGGGATATCAATAAATCAATATTAGAGATCATGGTTTCAATTGCAGGGATATCAATAAATCAATATTAGAGATCATGGTTTCAATTGCAGGGATATCAATAAATCAATATTAGAGATCATGGTTTCAGTTTCAGGGATATCAATAAATCCATATTAGAGATCATGGTTTCAGTTTCAGGGATATCAACAAATCAATATTAGAGATCATGGTTTCAGTTGCAGGGATATCAATAAATCAATATTAGAGATCATGGTTTCAGTTTCAGGGATATCAACAAATCAATATTAGAGATCATGGTTTCAGTTGCAGGGATATCAATAAATCAATATTAGAGATCATGGTTTCAATTGCAGGGATATCAATAAATCAATATTAGAGATCATGGTTTCAGTTTCAGGGATATCAATAAATCAATATTAGAGATCATGGTTTCAGTTGCAGGGATATCAATAAATCAATATTAGAGATCATGGTTTCAGTTTCAGGGATATCAACAAATCAATATTAGAGATCATGGTTTCAGTTTCAGGGATATCAATAAATCAATATTAGAGATCATGGTTTCAGTTGCAGGGATATCAATAAATCAATATTAGAGATCATGGTTTCAGTTGCAGGGATATCAATAAATCAATATTAGAGATCATGGTTTCAATTGCAGGGATATCAATAAATCAATATTAGAGATCATGGTTTCAGTTGCAGGGATATCAATAAATCAATATTAGAGATCATGGTTTCAGTTTCAAGGATATCAACAAATCAATATTAGAGATCATGGTTTCAGTTGCAGGGATATCAATAAATCAATATTAGAGATCATGGTTTCAGTTGCAGGGATATCAATAAATCAATATTAGAGATCATGGTTTCAGTTGCAGGGATATCAATAAATCAATATAAGAGATCATGGTTTCAGTTTCAGGGATATCAATAAATCAATATTAGAGATCATGGTTTCAGTTTCAGGGATATCAATAAATCAATATTAGAGATCATGGTTTCAGTTGCAGGGATATCAATAAATCAATATTAGAGATCATGGTTTAAGTTGCAGGGATATCAACAAATCAATATTAGAGATCATGGTTTCAATTGCAGGGATATCAACAAATCAGTATTAGAGATCATGGTTTCAGTTGCAGGGATATCAATAAATCAATATTAGAGATCATGGTTTCAGTTGCAGGGATATCAATAAATCAATATTAGAGATCATGGTTTCAGTTGCAGGGATATCAATAAATCAATATTAGAGACCATGGTTTCAATTGCAGGGATATCAATAAATCAATATTAGAGATCATGGTTTCAGTTTCAGGGATATCAACAAATCAATATTAGAGATCATGGTTTCAGTTGCAGGGATATCAATAAATCAATATTAGAGATCATGGTTTCAGTTGCAGGGATATCAACAAATCAATATTAGAGATCATGGTTTCAGTTGCAGGGATATCAATAAATCAATATTAGAGATCATGGTTTCAATTGCAGGGATATCAATAAATCAATATTAGAGATCATGGTTTCAGTTGCAGGGATATCAATAAATCAATATTAGAGATCATGGTTTCAACTGCAGGGATATCAACAAATCAATATTAGAGATCATGGTTTCAATTGCAGGGATATCAATAAATCAATATTAGAGATCATGGTTTCAGTTGCAGGGATATCAATAAATCCATATTAGAGATCATGGTTTCAGTTTCAGGGATATCAACAAATCAATATTAGAGATCATGGTTTCAGTTGCAGGGATATCAATAAATCAATATTAGAGATCATGGTTTCAGTTTCAGGGATATCAACAAATCAATATTAGAGATCATGGTTTCAGTTGCAGGGATATCAACAAATCAATATTAGAGATCATGGAATCAATTGCAGGGATATCAATAAATCAATATTAGAGATCATGGTTTCAGTTTCAGGGATATCAATAAATCAATATTAGAGATCATGGTTTCAGTTGCAGGGATATCAATAAATCAATATTAGAGATCATGGTTTCAGTTTCAGGGATATCAATAAATCAATATTAGAGATCATGGTTTCAGTTTCAGGGATATCAATAAATCAATATTAGAGATCATGGTTTCAGTTGCAGGGATATCAATAAATCAATATTAGAGATCATGGTTTCAGTTGCAGGGATATCAACAAATCAATATTAGAGATCATGGTTTCAATTGCAGGGATATCAATAAATCAATATTAGAGATCATGGTTTCAGTTGCAGGGATATCAATAAATCAATATTAGAGATCATGGTTTCAGTTTCAGGGATATCAACAAATCAATATTAGAGATCATGGTTTCAGTTGCAGGGATATCAATAAATCAATATTAGAGATCATGGTTTCAGTTGCAGGGATATCAACAAATCAATATTAGAGATCATGGTTTCAGTTGCAGGGATATCAATAAATCAATATTAGAGATCATTGTTTCAGTTGCAGGAATATCAATAAATCAATATTAGAGATCATGGTTTCAATTGCAGGGATATCAATAAATCAATATTAGAGATCATGGTTTCAGTTTCAGGGATATCAACAAATCAATATTAGAGATCATGGTTTCAGTTGCAGGGATATCAATAAATCAATATTAGAGATCATGGTTTCAGTTGCAGGGATATCAATAAATCAATATTAGAGATCATGGTTTCAGTTGCAGGGATATCAATAAATCAATATTAGAGATCATGGTTTCAAGTGCAGGGATATCAACAAATCAATATTAGAGATCATGGTTTCAGTTGCAGGGATATCAATAAATCAATATTAGAGATCATGGTTTCAGTTGCAGGGATATCAATAAATCAATATTAGAGATCATGGTTTCAGTTGCAGGGATATCAATAAATCAATATTAGAGATCATGGTTTCAATTGCAGGGATATAAATAAATCAATATTAGAGATCATGGTTTCAGTTTCAGGGATATCAATAAATCCATATTAGAGATCATGGTTTCAGTTTCAGGGATATCAACAAATCAATATTAGAGATCATGGTTTCAGTTGCAGGGATATCAATAAATCAATATTAGAGATCATGGTTTCAGTTTCAGGGATATCAACAAATCAATATTAGAGATCATGGTTTCAGTTGCAGGGATATCAACAAATCAATATTAGAGATCATGGAATCAATTGCAGGGATATCAATAAATCAATATTAGAGATCATGGTTTCAGTTTCAGGGATATCAATAAATCAATATTAGAGATCATGGTTTCAGTTGCAGGGATATCAATAAATCAATATTAGAGATCATGGTTTCAGTTTCAGGGATATCAATAAATCAATATTAGAGATCATGGTTTCAGTTGCAGGGATATCAATAAATCAATATTAGAGATCATGGTTTCAATTGCAGGGATATCAATAAATCAATATTAGAGATCATGGTTTCAGTTTCAGGGATATCAACAAATCAATATTAGAGATCATGGTTTCAGTTGCAGGGATATCAATAAATCAATATTAGAGATCATGGTTTCAGTTGCAGGGATATCAACAAATCAATATTAGAGATCATGGTTTCAGTTGCAGGGATATCAATAAATCAATATTAGAGATCATGGTTTCAATTGCAGGGATATCAATAAATCAATATTAGAGATCATGGTTTCAGTTGCAGGGATATCAATAAATCAATATTAGAGATCATGGTTTCAACTGCAGGGATATCAACAAATCAATATTAGAGATCATGGTTTCAATTGCAGGGATATCAATAAATCAATATTAGAGATCATGGTTTCAGTTGCAGGGATATCAATAAATCCATATTAGAGATCATGGTTTCAGTTTCAGGGATATCAACAAATCAATATTAGAGATCATGGTTTCAGTTGCAGGGATATCAATAAATCAATATTAGAGATCATGGTTTCAGTTTCAGGGATATCAACAAATCAATATTAGAGATCATGGTTTCAGTTGCAGGGATATCAACAAATCAATATTAGAGATCATGGAATCAATTGCAGGGATATCAATAAATCAATATTAGAGATCATGGTTTCAGTTTCAGGGATATCAATAAATCAATATTAGAGATCATGGTTTCAGTTGCAGGGATATCAATAAATCAATATTAGAGATCATGGTTTCAGTTTCAGGGATATCAATAAATCAATATTAGAGATCATGGTTTCAGTTTCAGGGATATCAATAAATCAATATTAGAGATCATGGTTTCAGTTGCAGGGATATCAATAAATCAATATTAGAGATCATGGTTTCAGTTGCAGGGATATCAACAAATCAATATTAGAGATCATGGTTTCAATTGCAGGGATATCAATAAATCAATATTAGAGATCATGGTTTCAGTTGCAGGGATATCAATAAATCAATATTAGAGATCATGGTTTCAGTTTCAGGGATATCAACAAATCAATATTAGAGATCATGGTTTCAGTTGCAGGGATATCAATAAATCAATATTAGAGATCATGGTTTCAGTTGCAGGGATATCAACAAATCAATATTAGAGATCATGGTTTCAGTTGCAGGGATATCAATAAATCAATATTAGAGATCATTGTTTCAGTTGCAGGAATATCAATAAATCAATATTAGAGATCATGGTTTCAGTTGCAGGGATATCAATAAATCAATATTAGAGATCATGGTTTCAATTGCAGGGATATCAATAAATCAATATTAGAGATCATGGTTTCAGTTTCAGGGATATCAACAAATCAATATTAGAGATCATGGTTTCAGTTGCAGGGATATCAATAAATCAATATTAGAGATCATGGTTTCAGTTGCAGGGATATCAATAAATCAATATTAGAGATCATGGTTTCAGTTGCAGGGATATCAATAAATCAATATTAGAGATCATGGTTTCAAGTGCAGGGATATCAACAAATCAATATTAGAGATCATGGTTTCAGTTGCAGGGATATCAATAAATCAATATTAGAGATCATGGTTTCAGTTGCAGGGATATCAATAAATCAATATTAGAGATCATGGTTTCAGTTGCAGGGATATCAATAAATCAATATTAGAGATCATGGTTTCAATTGCAGGGATATCAATAAATCAATATTAGAGATCATGGTTTCAGTTGCAGGGATATCAATAAATCAATATTAGAGATCATGGTTTCAATTGCAGGGATATCAATAAATCAATATTAGAGATCATGGTTTCAATTGCAGGGATATAAATAAATCAATATTAGAGATCATGGTTTCAGTTTCAGGGATATCAATAAATCCATATTAGAGATCATGGTTTCAGTTTCAGGGATATCAACAAATCAATATTAGAGATCATGGTTTCAGTTGCAGGGATATCAATAAATCAATATTAGAGATCATGGTTTCAGTTTCAGGGATATCAACAAATCAATATTAGAGATCATGGTTTCAGTTGCAGGGATATCAATAAATCAATATTAGAGATCATGGTTTCAGTTTCAGGGATATCAACAAATCAATATTAGAGATCATGGTTTCAGTTGCAGGGATATCAACAAATCAATATTAGAGATCATGGAATCAATTGCAGGGATATCAACAAATCAATATTAGAGATCATGGTTTCAGTTGCAGGGATATCAATAAATCAATATTAGAGATCATGGTTTCAGTTGCAGGGATATCAATAAATCAATATTAGAGATCATGGTTTCAGTTGCAGGGATATCAACAAATCAATATTAGAGATCATGGTTTCAATTGCAGGGATATCAATAAATCAATATTAGAGATCATGGTTTCAGTTGCAGGGATATCAATAAATCAATATTAGAGATCATGGTTTCAGTTTCAGGGATATCAACAAATCAATATTAGAGATCATGGTTTCAGTTGCAGGGATATCAATAAATCAATATTAGAGATCATGGTTTCAGTTGCAGGGATATCAATAAATCAATATTAGAGATCATGGTTTCAGTTGCAGGGATATCAATAAATCAATATTAGAGATCATGGTTTCAGTTTCAGGGATATCAATAAATCAATATTAGAGATCATGGTTTCAGTTTCAGGGATATCAATAAATCAATATTAGAGATCATGGTTTCAGTTGCAGGGATATCAATAAATCAATATTAGAGATCATGGTTTAAGTTGCAGGGATATCAACAAATCAATATTAGAGATCATGGTTTCAATTGCAGGGATATCAATAAATCAATATTAGAGATCATGGTTTCAGTTGCAGGGATATCAATAAATCAATATTAGAGATCATGGTTTCAATTTCAGGGATATCAACAAATCAATATCAGAGATCATGGTTTCAGTTGCAGGGATATCAACAAATCAATATTAGAGATCATGGTTTCAATTGCAGGGATATCAATAAATCAATATTAGAGATCATGGTTTCAGTTGCAGGGATATCAATAAATCAATATTAGAGATCATGGTTTCAGTTGCAGGGATATCAACAAATCAATATTAGAGATCATGGTTTCAATTGCAGGGATATCAATAAATCAATATTAGAGATCATGGTTTCAGTTGCAGGGATATCAATAAATCCATATTAGAGATCATGGTTTCAGTTTCAGGGATATCAACAAATCAATATTAGAGATCATGGTTTCAGTTGCAGGGATATCAATAAATCAATATTAGAGATCATGGTTTCAGTTTCAGGGATATCAACAAATCAATATTAGAGATCATGGTTTCAGTTGCAGGGATATCAACAAATCAATATTAGAGATCATGGAATCAATTGCAGGGATATCAATAAATCAATATTAGAGATCATGGTTTCAGTTTCAGGGATATCAATAAATCAATATTAGAGATCATGGTTTCAGTTGCAGGGATATCAATAAATCAATATTAGAGATCATGGTTTCAGTTTCAGGGATATCAATAAATCAATATTAGAGATCATTGTTTCAGTTTCAGGGATATCAATAAATCAATATTAGAGATCATGGTTTCAGTTGCAGGGATATCAATAAATCAATATTAGAGATCATGGTTTCAGTTGCAGGGATATCAACAAATCAATATTAGAGATCATGGTTTCAATTGCAGGGATATCAATAAATCAATATTAGAGATCATGGTTTCAGTTGCAGGGATATCAATAAATCAATATTAGAGATCATGGTTTCAGTTTCAGGGATATCAACAAATCAATATTAGAGATCATGGTTTCAGTTGCAGGGATATCAATAAATCAATATTAGAGATCATGGTTTCAGTTGCAGGGATATCAATAAATCAATATTAGAGATCATGGTTTCAGTTGCAGGGATATCAATAAATCAATATTAGAGATCATGGTTTCAGTTTCAGGGATATCAATAAATCAATATTAGAGATCATGGTTTCAGTTTCAGGGATATCAATAAATCAATATTAGAGATCATGGTTTCAGTTGCAGGGATATCAATAAATCAATATTAGAGATCATGGTTTAAGTTGCAGGGATATCAACAAATCAATATTAGAGATCATGGTTTCAATTGCAGGGATATCAATAAATCAATATTAGAGATCATGGTTTCAGTTGCAGGGATATCAATAAATCAATATTAGAGATCATGGTTTCAATTTCAGGGATATCAACAAATCAATATCAGAGATCATGGTTTCAGTTGCAGGGATATCAACAAATCAATATTAGAGATCATGGTTTCAATTGCAGGGATATCAATAAATCAATATTAGAGATCATGGTTTCAGTTGCAGGGATATCAATAAATCAATATTAGAGATTATGGTTTCAGTTGCAGGGATATCAACAAATCAATATTAGAGATCATGGTTTCAATTGCAGGGATATCAATAAATCAATATTAGAGATCATGGTTTCAGTTGCAGGGATATCAATAAATCAATATTAGAGATCATGGTTTCAGTTGCAGGGATATCAATAAATCAATATTAGAGATCATGGTTTCAATTGCAGGGATATCAATAAATCAATATTAGAGATCATGGTTTCAGTTGCAGGGATATCAATAAATCAATATTAGAGATCATGGTTTCAGTTTCAGGGATATCAACAAATCAATATTAGAGATAATGGTTTCAGTTGCAGGGATATCAACAAATCAATATTAGAGATCATGGTTTCAATTGCAGGGATATCAATAAATCAATATTAGAGATCATGGTTTCAGTTGCAGGGATATCAATAAATCAATATTAGAGATCATGGTTTCAGTTGCAGGGATATCAACAAATCAATATTAGAGATCATGGTTTCAGTTGCAGGGATATCAATAAATCAATATTAGAGATCATGGTTTCAGTTGCAGGGATATCAATGAATCAATATTAGAGATCATGGTTTCAGTTTCAGGGATATCAACAAATCAATATTAGAGATCATGGTTTCAGTTGCAGGGATATCAACAAATCAATATTAGAGATCATGGTTTCAATTGCAGGGATATCAATAAATCAATATTAGAGATCATGGTTTCAGTTGCAGGGATATCAATAAATCAATATTAGAGATCATGGTTTCAGTTGCAGGGATATCAACAAATCAATATTAGAGATCATGGTTTCAATTGCAGGGATATCAATAAATCAATATTAGAGATCATGGTTTCAGTTGCAGGGATATCAATAAATCAATATTAGAGATCATGGTTTCAGTTGCAGGGATATCAACAAATCAATATTAGAGATCATGGTTTCAATTGCAGGGATATCAATAAATCAATATTAGAGATCATGGTTTCAGTTGCAGGGATATCAATAAATCAATATTAGAGATCATGGTTTCAGTTTCAGGGATATCAACAAATCAATATTAGAGATCATGGTTTCAGTTGCAGGGATATCAACAAATCAATATTAGAGATCATGGTTTCAATTGCAGGGATATCAATAAATCAATATTAGAGATCATGGTTTCAGTTGCAGGGATATCAATAAATCAATATTAGAGATCATGGTTTCAATTGCAGGGATATCAGCAAATCAATATTAGAGATCATGGTTTCAGTTGCAGGGATATCAACAAATCAATATTAGAGATCATGGTTTCAGTTGCAGGGATATCAACAAATCAATATTAGAGATCATGGTTTCAATTGCAGGGATATCAATAAATCAATATTAGAGATCATGGTTTCAGTTTCAGGGATATCAATAAATCAATATTAGAGATCATGGTTTCAGTTTCAGGGATATCAACAAATCAATATTAGAGATCATGGTTTCAGTTGCAGGGATATCAATAAATCAATATTAGAGATCATGGTTTCAGTTGCAGGGATATCAATAAATCAATATTAGAGATCATGGTTTCAGTTTCAGGGATATAAACAAATCAATATTAGAGATCATGGTTTCAGTTGCAGGGATATCAACAAATCAATATTAGAGATCATGGTTTCAGTTGCAGGGATATCAATAAATCAATATTAGAGATCATGGTTTCAGTTTCAGGGATATCAATAAATCAATATTAGAGATCATGGTTTCAATTGCAGGGATATCAATAAATCAATATTAGAGATCATGGTTTCAGTTTCAGGGATATCAATAAATCAATATTAGAGATCATGGTTTCAGTTGCAGGGATATCAATAAATCAATATTAGAGATCATGGTTTCAGTTGCAGGGATATCAATAAATCAATATTAGAGATCATGGTTTCCATTGCAGGGATATCAATAAATCAATATTAGAGATCATGGTTTCAGTTGCAGGGATATCAACAAATCAATATTAGAGATCATGGTTTCAGTTGCAGGGATATCAACAAATCAATATTAGAGATCATGGTTTCAGTTTCAGGGATATCAATAAATCAATATTAGAGATCATGGTTTCAGTTGCAGGGATATCAATAAATCAATATTAGAGATCATGGTTTCAGTTGCAGGGATATCAATAAATCAATATTAGAGATCATGGTTTCAGTTGCAGGGATATCAATAAATCAATATTAGAGATCATGGTTTCAGTTGCAGGGATATCAACAAATCAATATTAGAGATCATGGTTTCAGTTTCAGGGATATCAATAAATCAATATTAGAGATCATGGTTTCAGTTGCAGGGATATCAATAAATCAATATTAGAGATCATGGTTTCAGTTTCAGGGATATCAACAAATCAATATTAGAGATCATGGTTTCAGTTGCAGGGATATCAATAAATCAATATTAGAGATCATGGTTTCAGTTGCAGGGATATCAACAAATCAATATTAGAGATCATGGTTTCAGTTGCAGGGATATCAATAAATCAATATTAGAGATCATGGTTTCAATTGCAGGGATATCAATAAATCAATATTAGAGATCATGGTTTCAGTTGCAGGGATATCAACAAATCAATATTAGAGATCATGGTTTCAGTTGCAGGGATATCAACAAATCAATATTAGAGATCATGGTTTCAGTTGCAAGGATATCAATAAATCAATATTAGAGATCATGGTTTCAGTTTCAGGGATATCAACAAATCAATATTAGAGATCATGGTTTCAGTTGCAGGGATATCAATAAATCAATATTAGAGATCATGGTTTCAGTTGCAGGGATATCAATAAATCAATATTAGAGATCATGGTTTCAGTTGCAGGGATATCAATAAATCAATATTAGAGATCATGGTTTCAGTTTCAGGGATATCAATAAATCAATATTAGAGATCATGGTTTCAATTGCAGGGATATCAACAAATCAATATTAGAGATCATGGTTTCAGTTGCAGGGATATCAACAAATCAATATTAGAGATCATGGTTTCAGTTGCAAGGATATCAATAAATCAGTATTAGAGATCATGGTTTCAGTTTCAGGGATATCAACAAATCAATATTAGAGATCATGGTTTCAGTTGCAGGGATATCAATAAATAAATATTAGAGATCATGGTTTCAGTTGCAGGGATATCAAGAAATCAATATTAGAGATCATGGTTTCAGTTGCAGGGATATCAACAAATCAATATTAGAGATCATGGTTTCAGTTGCAGGGATATCAATAAATCAATATTAGAGATCATGGTTTCAGTTGCAGGGATATCAACAAATCAATATTAGAGATCATGGTTTCAATTGCAGGGATATCAATAAATCAATATTAGAGATCATGGTTTCAGTTGCAGGGATATCAATAAATCAATATTAGAGATCATGGTTTCAGTTTCAGGGATATCAACAAATCAATATTAGAGATCATGGTTTCAGTTGCAGGGATATCAACAAATCAATATTAGAGATCATGGTTTCAATTGCAGGGATATCAATAAATCAATATTAGAGATCATGGTTTCAGTTGCAGGGATATCAATAAATCAATATTAGAGATCATGGTTTCAGTTGCAGGGATATCAACAAATCAATATTAGAGATCATGGTTTCAATTGCAGGGATATCAATAAATCAATATTAGAGATCATGGTTTCAGTTGCAGGGATATCAATAAATCAATATTAGAGATCATGGTTTCAGTTGCAGGGATATCAACAAATCAATATTAGAGATCATGGTTTCAATTGCAGGGATATCAATAAATCAATATTAGAGATCATGGTTTCAGTTGCAGGGATATCAATAAATCAATATTAGAGATCATGGTTTCAGTTTCAGGGATATCAACAAATCAATATTAGAGATCATGGTTTCAGTTGCAGGGATATCAACAAATCAATATTAGAGATCATGGTTTCAATTGCAGGGATATCAATAAATCAATATTAGAGATCATGGTTTCAGTTGCAGGGATATCAATAAATCAATATTAGAGATCATGGTTTCAATTGCAGGGATATCAACAAATCAATATTAGAGATCATGGTTTCAGTTGCAGGGATATCAACAAATCAATATTAGAGATCATGGTTTCAGTTGCAGGGATATCAACAAATCAATATTAGAGATCATGGTTTCAATTGCAGGGATATCAATAAATCAATATTAGAGATCATGGTTTCAGTTTCAGGGATATCAATAAATCAATATTAGAGATCATGGTTTCAGTTTCAGGGATATCAACAAATCAATATTAGAGATCATGGTTTCAGTTGCAGGGATATCAATAAATCAATATTAGAGATCATGGTTTCAGTTGCAGGGATATCAATAAATCAATATTAGAGATCATGGTTTCAGTTTCAGGGATATAAACAAATCAATATTAGAGATCATGGTTTCAGTTGCAGGGATATCAACAAATCAATATTAGAGATCATGGTTTCAGTTGCAGGGATATCAATAAATCAATATTAGAGATCATGGTTTCAGTTTCAGGGATATCAATAAATCAATATTAGAGATCATGGTTTCAATTGCAGGGATATCAATAAATCAATATTAGAGATCATGGTTTCAGTTTCAGGGATATCAATAAATCAATATTAGAGATCATGGTTTCAGTTGCAGGGATATCAATAAATCAATATTAGAGATCATGGTTTCAGTTGCAGGGATATCAATAAATCAATATTAGAGATCATGGTTTCAATTGCAGGGATATCAATAAATCAATATTAGAGATCATGGTTTCAGTTGCAGGGATATCAACTAATCAATATTAGAGATCATGGTTTCAGTTGCAGGGATATCAACAAATCAATATTAGAGATCATGGTTTCAGTTTCAGGGATATCAATAAATCAATATAAGAGATCATGGTTTCAGTTGCAGGGATATCAATAAATCAATATTAGAGATCATGGTTTCAGTTGCAGGGATATCAATAAATCAATATTAGAGATCATGGTTTCAGTTGCAGGGATATCAATAAATCAATATTAGAGATCATGGTTTCAGTTGCAGGGATATCAACAAATCAATATTAGAGATCATGGTTTCAGTTTCAGGGATATCAATAAATCAATATTAGAGATCATGGTTTCAGTTGCAGGGATATCAATAAATCAATATTAGAGATCATGGTTTCAGTTTCAGGGATATCAATAAATCAATATTAGAGATCATGGTTTCAATTGCAGGGATATCAATAAATCAATATTAGAGATCATGGTTTCAGTTGCAGGGATATCAACAAATCAATATTAGAGATCATGGTTTCAGTTGCAGGGATATCAACAAATCAATATTAGAGATCATGGGTTCAGTTTCAGGGATATCAATAAATCAATATTAGAGATCATGGTTTCAGTTGCAGGGATATCAATAAATCAATATTAGTGATCATGGTTTCAGTTGCAGGGATATCAATAAATCAATATTAGAGATCATGGTTTCAGTTTCAGGGATATCAACAAATCAATATAAGAGATCATGGTTTCAGTTGCAGGGATATCAATAAATCAATATTAGAGATCATGGTTTCAGTTGCAGGGATATCAATAAATCAATATTAGAGATCATGGTTTCAATTGCAGGGATATCAATAAATCAATATTAGAGATCATGGTTTCAGTTGCAGGGATATCAACAAATCAATATTAGAGATCATGGTTTCAGTTGCAGGGATATCAATAAATCAATATTAGAGATCATGGTTTCAATTGCAGGGATATCAATAAATCAATATTAGAGATCATGGTTTCAGTTGCAGGGATATCAACAAATCAATATTAGAGATCATGGTTTCAGTTGCAGGGATATCAACAAATCAATATTAGAGATCATGGTTTCAGTTGCAAGGATATCAATAAATCAATATTAGAGATCATGGTTTCAGTTTCAGGGATATCAACAAATCAATATTAGAGATCATGGTTTCAGTTGCAGGGATATCAATAAATCAATATTAGAGATCATGGTTTCAGTTGCAGGGATATCAATAAATCAATATTAGAGATCATGGTTTCAGTTGCAGGGATATCAATAAATCAATATTAGAGATCATGGTTTCAGTTTCAGGGATATCAATAAATCAATATTAGAGATCATGGTTTCAATTGCAGGGATATCAACAAATCAATATTAGAGATCATGGTTTCAGTTGCAGGGATATCAACAAATCAATATTAGAGATCATGGTTTCAGTTGCAAGGATATCAATAAATCAATATTAGAGATCATGGTTTCAGTTTCAGGGATATCAACAAATCAATATTAGAGATCATGGTTTCAGTTGCAGGGATATCAATAAATCAATATTAGAGATCATGGTTTCAGTTGCAGGGATATCAAGAAATCAATATTAGAGATCATGGTTTCAGTTGCAGGGATATCAACAAATCAATATTAGAGATCATGGTTTCAGTTGCAGGGATATCAATAAATCAATATTAGAGATCATGGTTTCAGTTGCAGGGATATCAATAAATCAATATTAGAGATCATGGTTTCAGTTTCAGGGATATCAACAAATCAATATTAGAGATCATGGTTTCAGTTGCAGGGATATCAATAAATCAATATTAGAGATCATGGTTTCAGTTGCAGGGATATCAATAAATCAATATTAGAGATCATGGTTTCAGTTTCAGGGATATCAACAAATCAATATTAGAGATCATGGTTTCAGTTGCAGGGATATCAATAAATCAATATTAGAGATCATGGTTTCAGTTGCAGGGATATCAACAAATCAATATTAGAGATCATGGTTTCAGTTGCAGGGATATCAACAAATCAATATTAGAGATCATGGTTTCAGTTGCAGGGATATCAATAAATCAATATTAGAGATCATGGTTTCAGTTGCAGGGATATCAATAAATCAATATTAGAGATCATGGTTTCAGTTGCAGGGATATCAATAAATCAATATTAGAGATCATGGTTTCAGTTGCAGGGATATCAATAAATCAATATTAGAGATCATGGTTTCAGTTGCAGGGATATCAATAAATCAATATTAGAGATCATGGTTTCAGTTTCAGGGATATCAACAAATCAATATTAGAGATCATGGTTTCAGTTGCAGGGATATCAATAAATCAATATTAGAGATCATGGTTTCAGTTGCAGGGATATCAACAAATCAATATTAGAGATCATGGTTTCAGTTGCAGGGATATCAATAAATCAATATTAGAGATCATGGTTTCAGTTGCAGGGATATCAATAAATCAATATTAGAGATCATGGTTTCAGTTGCAGGGATATCAATAAATCAATATTAGAGATCATGGTTTCAGTTGCAGGGATATCAACAAATCAATATTAGAGATCATGGTTTCAGTTGCAGGGATATCAACAAATCAATATTAGAGATCATGGTTTCAGTTGCAGGGATATCAATAAATCAATATTAGAGATCATGGTTTCAGTTGCAGGGATATCAATAAATCAATATTAGAGATCATGGTTTCAGTTGCAGGGATATCAATAAATCAATATTAGAGATCATGGTTTCAGTTGGAGGGATATCAACAAATCAATATTAGAGATCATGGTTTCAATTGCAGGGATATCAACAAATCAATATTAGAGATCATGGTTTCAGTTGCAGGGATATCAATAAATCAATATTAGAGATCATGGTTTCAGTTGCAGGGATATCAACAAATCAATATTAGAGATCATGGTTTCAGTTTCAGGGATATCAATAAATCAATATTAGAGATCATGGTTTCAGTTGCAGGGATATCAATAAATCAATATTAGAGATCATGGTTTCAGTTGCAGGGATATCAATAAATCAATATTAGAGATCATGGTTTCAGTTGCAGGGATATCAACAAATCAATATTAGAGATCATGGTTTCAGTTGCAGGGATATCAATAAATCAATATTAGAGATCATGGTTTCAGTTGCAGGGATATCAACAAATCAATATTAGAGATCATGGTTTCAGTTGCAGGGATATCAATAAATCAATATTAGAGATCATGGTTTCAGTTGCAGGGATATCAATAAATCAATATTAGAGATCATGGTTTCAGTTGCAGGGATATCAATAAATCAATATTAGAGATCATGGTTTCAATTGCAGGGATATCAATAAATCAATATTAGAGATCATCGTTGCAGGTGTATGGATATAAATAAATCTATATTACAGATCATGGTTGCAAGTGCATGGATATCGATAAATCGATATTACAGATCATGGGTGCAGATGCATGGATATCAATAAGTCGATATTACAGATCATGGTTGCAGATGCATGGATATCAATAAGTTGATATTACAGATCATGGTGGCAGATGCATGGATATAAATAAATCGATATTACAGATCATGGTTGCAGATGCATGGATATCAATAAGTCGATATTAGAGATCATGGTTGCAGATGCATGGATATCAATAAGTTGATATTAGAGATCATGGGTGCAAATGCAGGGATATCAATAAGTCGATATTAGGAATCATGGTTGTGTTACGTTGCGCAGGACTCCAGGTTGGGAACGGTAGTAGTTAGTAGGTTTCCCCGGTTGTAACAAAAACGCAGTAGCCGTTAATTTCATTGATCGCCCACTAGTTTAACTTGTTTACTACTCGAGCTAAACGGTTGTCATGGCAACTGCTAAGACAGCATGGTTATTTCCCTTTGACCGGGCATTTTTCACTCGCGCTGACTTATCAATTGTAAAGCTTGTCACAACAATGTCGGTATCTGAAACAAAGTTTTGACATGCACATAACGATCAGGCGTAACTCAGAACATAAATCAAAGACGTAAGTCACGATTGCTTTTCATATAAAAATGTATTTTTAACTAAAGCCTTACATAAAGTGTTATCAAATAGTTCATCTCTGCGGCTTGGCTTTCCTTTCATTGAGCGATCGGAGGGGGGGGGAGAACATGATTTCACTTCGACAATCACACGTCCTTCGGCGGTCCTAAGACCTGCTTCTACTCTCTGACTCCAAAAATCACGTCGTTATATTGACAGGATTTTTGTTCCAGTATTTTTCCACTATTACGATCTCCGCTTGCTTGCCGCTGATTGATCAATTCATTTCTATTGTCGATAATTGATTCTTCAATTCCCAGGCAAGTTTTAGTTTTGTTTACAAATGCATTGCTTGCATTTGACCCAGATCTTCAGTAACCCATTTTTTCTTAGCCGGGCGACTATTGTTTTTGTTTATTGCACGTGCCTTCACAAACACGTTTCCAGCCTTGACAATAATTGTTTTTACAGAACATTCCAATCTTTCTTTGTTCTCGCAAAGGAATGTCCCATTCCAGCAAAATATGTGATCTCCCCCACAATCACTTCACTTTGTAATAAAAAAATCGTCGTCCGATTTTTCTGTTTACGCCATAATTATTTTTGTCACTTTGTACTGGTGGAAATCGATATTCGATGCCCTCCTTTCGAGTTTCTTAAAGGGGGTTTATTTTAACCGTTATGTATCGGATGGTCCCAGACATCCGCTACATAACACTCCTCCCTTATCATCATTTTTTTTCTTTCCTTTTCCCTTCCTTTCCTTTTCTCTTTCCTTTTTTCCTTCCCCTGTCCATCTGTCAGTCCATCAATATCCCAATGCAACGTTCTTTTACAAATGTTACAAATTTTTCCGATGGATTCCATACGGAAAAAAAATAAATAAATAAAACAGCAACACAAGAAAGCATAAGGTCTTTCTTCGGTATAAGTGCATCGGCTGCACTTAACAGCGAAATATACGCTGTAAATTTACAAATTTTACCGAAGTGGTCGATTTGTCCACTATTCTCCACTACCTCGGCCCTTTAATTAATAATGACTAATTAATTAAATATGAGTCCAACATTTTAATTACTTTTTTAAAATGTGGACAGCATATAGTATAAAATTTCGACCAGAACGCCAGGATCCTAAATGTTGGTGGCAACTTCGAACTCCCTACACAACTGTTTTTCCTTGGGCCCATAGGTAGAATTCCTTACTATTCCCGCTCTTTACTGTCCCCCAGCCAATCCCCCTACTTGCTACCAGACTCTGGAGCGTTTCTCTCATTGGGATTTCCTGCTCTACTTCCCGACCTAACTCCGTCCCGATCCCTCTAGAGGTTTGTAATTGTTCTTCCTTTTTAACTTCTAAAAATTCCTCGTTTACATTCCTGACCAGAGTTTCAAACGTCGTGTCCCCTAAAAATTATTGTTGAAACTCCTCTTTTGCTCTATTTTGCACGTTTCTTATACTTTCTTCCAGGAACTCAAAGGCCCGATCGTAGGGTGTGAGATCTTTCGTAAAGGCGACTAACCATCTCACCCTTACGAGCGATATTTCGTCACGCTCCTGGAAGGCCACGTTCTGATACCTTTCCATGGCCCCGGTTAATATTGGAAGCCACACCAACCACCATATAATTTTTTTCCATGTTCCTGCAACGAGAAAACACCCCCCCCCTCGTTAGTAGGTTAATAATAAGGATTTTTCTAAAATCCACAGAGTAACTTCCTTACCCAGTCTAAACATCCTGTTTCGGGCTCCCGACCCGCAGCTTGATTATAATCTGAGTTCCCAACCCCCGTGCTAGCCCTAGCTACGGTTGGCTGGTCCCTATTATCAAAATCAACACCGCACGACCTGGGCACTAAGTTTAATATATCGTCCTTAGATATTTCGTTAACTTCCTTAGCCCTTTCAGCCGTCATGCTGCGTGTTATTATTTTCCGTTCCATCAACGGGACCCTGTTTTCCTGACTTGGGGATTTCCGTTGATGGCAACAGCTCTGTTGGGGATAATTTTTTTCCTCCCCACTAGAGGATTCACTATCGGAACTACTTTCCTCTACCGGTGCTGACAGGGTAGTTTTTCTACAGCCCTCTTGCTCGTTGGGGATATTCCATTCCTCCAGTTCTGCTTTTCGAAGGTGTTCCCCATGGGCTTTTGTTACTGCCCCTGTCAGTTGACTTCTAATCCTATACGAGACTGGCCCCGTCTTCTCTATTACTACATAATATGGAGACCATCTTACGTCTAGCTTTCCCTTTTTCCTATGATTTCTATAATAAAGTAAATCGCCAACTTGAAAATCGACTGCTTTCGTTTTCTCGTTGGCCCTATCTACCATTTTCTTCCTAGCTCTCTTTACATTGTTTCTGACTAATGTAAAGGTCCGATGCATGTCCTGCAGAGCGATCTCGTGATCCTCTTCCCCATAGTAAATTCTACAAGGCCTCAGTATGTTGTCTAACAACAAGACAACGTCTCTATTATAAAGCAAGTAATAGGGGGAGAACTTCGTTGTTTCGCTGACATGAAACCTTACAGCAGCCAGCATCTGGTTCAAGTACATGTCCCACGAACGGTCATTGTCCCCTATTTTCTTTGCTAGTATGTCATGCATCGTCCTATGGAATCTTTCTATTTTCCCGTTACTTTGCGGGTGGTAAAATGAGGTGGTCACGTGATCAATATTAAGCTCTTCTAAAGCCCTTTTCATGATTCCATTGACGTTCTCCAGTCCGTTATCCGTAAGTAACTGCAATAGTGCACCAAATCTGGGAAATATCTCCTCAATTAAGAGATGCACCACTATCTCTGCCTTTTTATTAGGCACAGCAAAAGCCTCAGGCCAACCACTATACATGTCGATGAACGTGACTATGTATTGATTGCCTGACAAAGTCCTCGGATAGGGTCCGGAAATATCCAATGCAATCTTAGCAAAAGGAAAAGAAGGCATGTCGGTCTCCTGCATTTGAGGTTGTTGCTTCCTCAAATTTCTGGTCTGGCATGGGACGCATTTCCCTATGTGTTCGTTCACCTTCTTGAACAAACCAGGCCAGAAAGACTTATGTTTAATGGCGTGGAACGTTTTCTACACGCCCATATGACCATTCTCGTAATGGTATTGATTCAATACCTTCATCCTCAAATGTGACAGGATATATAATCTAACTACTGGATCGTCATCGGGTTGCGATAAATAATATACGATATCGTCCATTATGATGTACTTTTTTTCCATCTTGGACGTTTTACCGCTCCTCATCCGTTTCTTTAATTCGACGATCTGACTATCGGTGTCTTGTTCTTTACACATATCCAAACCTGATAGTGTAGGAAGCTCGCTTTCTACTGATGAGTCTTTGTCATCCCTATGCGATACAAACTCTCTTGGTTCAAAATGATTCGAGTTTATCGCACTCACCATATAATTCCTATCATCTATCTCTACTGAAGGATCGTCTTCATCCCAACTCGCATTTACCGCACGGGATAAGAGATCCGCAAGGACGTTATCCTTTCCTTTCAGGTACTGTATGGTGCAATCATAGCCAGCCATACTTAAAGCCCACGTCTGTATTTTTCTATTCTGTATCGGAGATTTCAGCAAGTACTCCAATGGTCTGTGATCCGTGTAGATGGTGAACGTAGCACTGTGCAAGTAGTGATTCAACTTGTTTAAGGCATAGTGAATCGCATATGCTTCTTTCTCTATTGTTGACCATCTAGTCTGGCTATCTGACAACTTATGAGATAGAAAATAAATGGGTTTCTCTATCTCCCGACCCTCCTCTGGGTCGTAGACCATTTGAGACAAGGATGCCCCGATCGCATAATCTGAGGCATCTGTGTATAATCTGTATCCTTTGCCCTTTGCTAGTGTCCGGGTATGCCAGCGTCACCATCTCTGCAAGCTTCAATTTCAATCGATTAAAAGCAGACTGACATGCATCGTCCCAACAGAAACGTGCATGCGTCCTAGTTAACCGAATTAATGGTTCGGCGATTACGGAAAAATCCTTGATAAACCGCCTGTAATAGGATGTCATGCCTATAAAGGATCGAACCTGCTTCACAGTGGTCGGGGTCGAAATTGCCTGAATCGCTTTAACTTTATCCCCATCCGGCTGGATACCTTTCTCACCCACTCGGAATCCCAGATATTGCACTTCCTTACCGAAAAACTCACACTTCGCTGCCTTTAACCTTAAGTTATGTTTACGTAAGCTACCTAGCACCTTTTCTATATGCTTTATATTCGATGCCCTCCTTTCGAGTTTCTTAAAGGGGGTTTATTTTAACCGTTATGTATCGGATGGTCCCAGACATCCGCTACACAGCAGTTGCAGGTGCATGGATATCAATAAATCGATATTAGAGATCATGGTTGCAGGTGCATGGATATCAATAAGTCGATATTAGAGATCATGGTTTCAGGTGCATGGATATCAATAAGTCGAAAATGGTAGAGTATCATTGGGACCTTTAAAGATAAATTTCCCGAGATCTCCGACTTATAGAAGAGTTCTACCGAGTCACATCCACATCCATGCAAATTGAAAAAACCTGAATAACTGTGGAAAAATAACGACATTCAAATAAGAACTCGAGATCGTTGTACTAGAATAAAAGTAACAACATTTAAAAGCATGTTTAATAAAAAGTAATTCAAATCATTTCAGCGTCAACGTTTTTGCAACAAATGTTCATTAGACATAATCTTTGCTAATGTGTGTCTCGAAGAAAAGCCAAGATTATGAATTTTTATGTTGAGAGGGAACCCGTGGTTATTTTCTGGAAGGAAAATAAAATCATTACGTGTTTAAGTGACGTGCGCACGCGTATGTGTGCGCGCGTGTGTGTTCAATTAATATGAAAATAGCAGTTTGAGATAACAGGATTGCCAAGAAGAATAAATCTCGTTAGATATGATAATTTTTCGAAGTGATTATTTGCAGCCGGCTGCGGCTATTCTAAAATGCTATTCGCAGCCGGCCGGCGGCGAAACCGGAAGTTGTCGAGTGGACGGTATTGATCTCAAAATTATAAAAAAAAGCCTTACCAGAAATTTATATTCACTTTATTGAAAAGAGCATAAAATTTCACATTGAACCTGAAAATTACGTAAAAATTGAACTAATAGAAAAATTTAGATCGATTTTTAAAGTTAAAAAAGTTAAAAAAAAAAAAAAGTGAACTCGTAAAAATCAATGTATTTGTATACGTAAAAAAATGGCTGCTTGTAACATCGGAGAAACGCGCTTAGACATTTTGTAAACATTGTTTTTAAAAAATAAAAAATAATACTTCTATTATGTTTTAAACGACTGTAATAGTTTATTTTGGAAGTATATTTCATAAGGAAAATAAACAACCCACTTTAAAAACAGAAATTACGAGTTTTATATATTTTATTCGCAGTTTTTTGTTGGGGGTGTCAAAAATTCCGCCTAAAATTCTGATACACCTAGCGGGCGGGCAACGAAGCCTGTAAAATGGCGACAGGTAGAGCCAGTCTCCAGGGGTTAATACCATCTAAACGGTAAATTTGCTGTGGGGTTGATTATCAGATTCGTTGTCAGCGACCCGAAAACCTGTGTAAGAAGGCAGGACTAAAGTGATC
Source organism: Euprymna scolopes (assembly GCF_053919585.1). Classification (NCBI taxonomy): domain Eukaryota; kingdom Metazoa; phylum Mollusca; class Cephalopoda; order Sepiida; family Sepiolidae; genus Euprymna; species Euprymna scolopes. The sequence goes on along the minus strand of NC_136508.1, from coordinate 108,706,538 downwards.
GGTGTTATGAAAGAATGGTAATATCGCGGTTCAAAAATATCAGTAAATACGCTAATTTTATTAAAAATAAACTTTGCCAAAAAACGCAAATTATTTACTAAAAACAAAAATATTTCGCAACTGAGCAAGTGATAAGCCACGCCCATGCCGTTCTCTGCATGAGTACCCCAAATTCTCCGCTGTGTTAGTAATGAAAAACTAAAACAAATAATTAAAATGAAAAGACATGTTAAATTCTCCGCTCAAAATAAAAAATGGGAGAGAGAAAAATTAAATTCGCCACTGTGTTGGTAATTAAAAATTAAAACAACTTATTTTTTACTTGTAAACTGGTTTATTAATTGTAGAAAACAAAAATAAACGGGAGAAAAAAGCAGCTCAAAATGAAAGAAATTGTTAAATTCTATTACAAAAGAAAACAAATTATTTTTACAATTCTAGCCAAGAATTTACTTAAGATTTGTCTGACGTCACTTCCGGTCAGCTGATGCGACCGGCTGCGAATAGCATTTTAGACTAGCCGCAGCCGGCTGCGAATATCAACGGCCTAATTTTTTATATTGAGAATTGAATGTGCATGACGTGTGATTATTTGTTGCATTGCTAATGCTACACACGAAGCAGCGCAACGGCAACGCAGTTCCTTTCATTGTATGTATCCGAATGAGCAAGTTACGACGTTGTGTCTTTATGCGTACTTCAAACGTGTGCGTGTTAAAAACGGTGATTTCTTTGAAATATCTCTGCCAAAGGTTTATCTAAGTACGGTTCCAAGTCACTATTGTGTGAAGACATGAGTTTCAATTCTACCCCCAAAAAAACGGTTGGCCAAAACGTGGTGAGACAACAACGAAAGAAAACAGTAATTGTTGTGGATACAGTTAGAAAATTCATAATTCATATCCGGTCGCCCTTAATCACATGAAAAAAGCGAATAACACCTGTGCAAGGGTCGTACTAAAAATGTACGTCTACTTTATGTTCGTCTAATTGCTGCTGCTCCTGATGATTATGAAGCAACTTCTTTAAAGCCACTTCCGGTTTTTGCCAGTGGAAATTATCGTGTGCTATTTAAAATATATATATATTTGATCTTTGTTAAAGAAAATACAATAATGTTCGGACAAGTGATCTTTTCCTAAGAATTTGTAAAATACAATAACAGATCTGCATAAAATAAAATTAGAATTATATTTAGTAATAAAAAAAAAATTTTTTGTAAAAATATGGGGTTTTTTTTTTTCAGAATTAGGGAAATATTTAAAAAAAAAAAAATAATAATAAAATACGAGTCAAAAGTAAAAAGGAAAACACTCTGACCTACAAAAATGCCCGGATGGTCCCATCGACATTTCCAAGTACGGGCGCCTCGGGCGACTAGCAGTTATCTAATGCCTTTGGAAGTATTCTAAAACGGTTTTTAGTCATATGTCAAATACATAGGAAAAGGAAAAAAAAAGCGTAACGGAAGATTAGGTGACTGCTGACTCGGTGTGAGCAAATAAAACGCTATTGTTTCAATTGTGTTTTTTTTTGTTTTGTTTTTTTTCACTATTTTGTGTTCGTTTTTAGTATTATATTATAATACTTATAAAAATATATCACTTTATGAAATATTTATTTATATTTCGCAAGGTTGACTTGAAATGTCCACAAGATAGCGACTGTGAACGAATGTAAAAAATGAAAATGGAACGGAACGCACATTTAAGCGAAACGAGATTATCGTGTCAATAAATATATCAGCGTGTATTAATTTTTAACTAATCTATACTTGTTATGAATATGTTTAAAAAAAAAAAAAAGACACAGTAGTGCTTACTTTTTTTATTTTTATTTTTTATTTGGTAAATAAAATTTGTTTTCTTAGGGGGTTTGGGGTCGCTGATAACGAGTCTGATATTCAACCCCGTTGTAAATTTACCGTTTGCATGGTATTAACCCCTGAATGCTTGGACTACGCACGAGCGCGCGGTAGCATACACAAATTTACATTAGTCGTCGCTCGTCGACAAGTACTTTACCTTTCCTAATATTAATGAGTGCGTGTTGTTTTCACTGGTCGCCATGTGTTGTTTCCGCGTGCGCAAAAACAACACATGGCGACCAGTGAAAACAACACGCAATACACTGGATAATAAACGCATTAATATCAGGAAAAGTACTTATCATCACTTTAAAGAAAAGTGTGGAGGTTGTTGTATTTATTTGCTCCCCCACTGAGCAAATTAGGCACAAGGCCGATTTTTAACGTGAGGGGTGAAGGGGAGGGGGAAGAGAAAAAGGGGACCAGTTCCCGAGAGGTGGGAAATGGGAGCTGGTTAAAGGTCAGCTATGTGGGGTTGCCCCCACATCTGGTCTTTGCTTGCAGTATCTGTCGGAACAGATAGTACATTTTGATCTTGTCGCCCGTGCCGCACAAGTTGACCTAATGTAAATTCGTTTATGCGCTCGCGCGTTGTCCCAGGGTTTAGGTGTTAATACCATGCAAACAGTAAATTTGCGACGGAATATCAGATTCGTTGTCAGCGACCCTAAAACCTCCTTAAAAAACAATTGGTTTTGGTTGGGGCTATTATGGTATTAAACGACATATTTACCTTTTCTTTTGGTTGTTGTTTATTTTTTTGACTAGTCTAAGTTTTACGTAACAATTTAATAAAGAAAACATACCGAAAAAATGAAATGAAATAACTACAAAATGTTTTTTTTTTTCTTTTATGTTTAAAAATTCAGCTAGATTAGTTTCGCATAACGATTTAATCAACAAAAAATACCATAAAAATTAAATTTCATGTTCCATCTCTGCATAATTACCAAGAGAAACCAATAAAGTAAAAAAAGTAAAAATTTATTTTATTTTTGTTTTTTTCGAAATAGAACTTAATCAACAGTCGAGTTTTTTTTGTTTTTGTTATTTTAACAAATTTGTTTTTAAATAATAGAAATCTGCATGAAATAAAAATAGAATCAGTTTTTCTTTTTTTTGTAATTCTTATGCCCAAATCGCTGTCGCGTCGGCATTCACCTGTAGGCGACTAATAGCTAGATAATCCCTTTTATTGTTTTTCTAAAACTTTAATCACAATATTATAATGTTAGATAATCGAAACTATCCCATAAATTTGAAGAAAACTATTTGTTTGTTTTTACGCTAGTTTAATGTTTAATAGTAGATCCCCCACCTCAAAAAAAAAAGAAAGGAAAAACTACAAACAAGCAGTGTTCATCAAGTTGCTTCATTCTACGAAATTCTTGGGCAGAAATATTGCGTTCAAATCTATACGTAAATAGCAAGCAATCTATACGGACATAGCAAGCAATCTATACGGACAGAGCAAGCAATCTATACGTACATAGCAAGCAATCTATACTACATAGATTGCTAGCTATGTACGTATAGATTGCTAGCTATGTCCGTATAGATTGCTTGCTATGTCCGTATAGATTGCTTGCTATGTCCGTATAGATTGCTTGCTATGTACGTATATGTTATGGCGAGATGAGCAATTCACCGCCGTAACTTTTTATCGAAAGAACGTTATCACCGGTCACCGGTGGTGAGAGCCTCCCCTGGGCGGGAACACTTAAAAAAACGTAAGAGATCTCTTTTTCTGAAACGGTGAAAGTTTTGTGTGTTATATTCGGTGAAAGAGATAGTCTTTTTCATACACGGTATAGGTGTTTAAATATGTCAAAAGACGAAACTGATGACATTGTCACATATGCGGGCAAAGTCAACGCCCAATGTGACCTGTTTAAATTAAAGGATTTATCAGTGGACATGTTTAAGTGCTACATATTTGTCCAGAGACTGACAGCATCGAAGGACAAGGATTTAAGGTCAAGGATATTATCAATCATGGAACAAGACCCGGAAATCAACTTGCAAAAAGTGACAGAAGAATGTCAAAAATTGATAAATGTAAAAAGGGACACTACGAGGATAGAGGGAAAAGTCACATCCCAAGTCCAGGTAGTAAAACAGAAGACATTTCCAAAAGACAAAGGGAAAAGTTTTCAATGTTGGAGTTGTGCGGGTCCGCACTTAAGGAAAAAACTGCCCTTATAAAGACCAACGTTGTACCAAATGTGGCCTAGTGGGACACCGGGCATCTCACTGCCGAACTAAGCAAGACAAAAGACGGAAATGGAAGCCAAAAGTAAATGTTGTCTTGTCCAAAGAAGAAATAAAACAAGGAGGGAAACGGAAATTCGTTCACACACAAATAAATAGTTACTCAGTGAAGCTACTTTTAGACACAGGTAGCGACATATCAATTATCGACGAAGTGATCTGGAAGAGAATTGGTGGTCCAAAACTGAGAAAAACACAAAAAATTGCAAAAGGTGTTTCCGGAGAGCGATTAAAATTCATGGGAGAATTTAATTGCAGTGTTTCTCTTGGATCGAAAACTTTTTCCTCAAACCTTTCAGTTGTTCCAGGAATAAATTCTTGCCTTTTTGGAATTGATTGAATTGTTTTGTTTGATTTATGTGAGCTACCCATAAATTCATTTTGCAATAATGTAAGAGCGTTGGAAAAGAAAAATTCCAAACAAAATGACCATTTTCTGGCAGTGTTAAAAAGTGAATTCCCAAAGTTTTTTCAGATGGATTAGGAGTGTGCACCAAAACTGAAGTAAATTTTGAAGTAAAACAGTATCTGAAACCTGTTTTTAGACCAAAAAAAAATGTGCCTTTTTCTTCAAAAGGGGATATTGAAATTGAACTAAACGACTACAGAAGAATGGTGTAGTCGAAAAAGTTGACTATTCTGAGTGGGCGAGCCCTACTGTTTATGTTAAAAAGAAAAATAAGAAGATTCGGGTATGTGCCGATTTTTCTACAGGCCTTAATGACTGTCTGATGGATCATAGTTATCCACTTCCATCTCCTGAAGACATTTTTACAAAGCTGAATGGAGGTAGAATTTTCTCCAAAATCGACTTATCGGAAGCTTACCTTCAGGTAAAAGTCAGTAAAGAATGTTCTACGTATTTGTGTATCAATACACATCTAGGACTTTTCCGACTAAAAAGACTTCCTTTTGGATTAAAAGTGGCCCCAGTACTATTTCAGCAAATAATGGATACGATGCTTGCTGATTTAGATGTTGTAATCGCATATTTAGATGACATCCTTGTTAAAAGTAAAAATGTACAGGAACATAAGGAACACATCAGAGCAGTTTTCCAAAGAATTGAGGAATTTGGTTTCAAGTTAAGTGCCGAAAAATTTGAATTCTTTTTAAAACAGATAAAATATCTTGGTCAAATTATCGACAGCCAAGGCAGAAGACCGGATCCTCAGAGAACAGAAGCAATCGAGAGGATACCAGCACCCAATAATGTTGCCCAGTTACAATCTTTTTGGGATGTGGCTCAATATTATGCTATTTATATTCCAAATATGCATAAGTTGAGAGCACCATTGATAATTTGTTAAAAAAAGGACAAAAGTGGATTTGGTCAAAAGAATGCCAAAATGGGTTTGAAGATATTAAGAAATGCCTGCTATCAGATTTAGCTCTAGCTCATTTTGATCCACAGAAAGAATTGGTTGTTGCATCAGATACAAGTGACTACGGAGTAGGAGCAGTTCTTCTCCATAAACTTGAAGATGGATTAGCAAAGCCAATAGCCCATGCATCCAGATCACTTTTGCCGGCTGAAAGAAACTATTCTCAAATTGAAAAAGAAAGCTTGGCGATTATTTATGCCATTAAAAAATTCCATAGATTTATTCATGGAAGGATGTTTACTTTGCAAACCGACCACAAACCCTTATTGACTATTTTTGGGTCTAAAAAAGGCATACCTATGCACACTACGAACAGACTCCAACGATGGAGCATAATTCTACTAAATTATGACTTTAAAATGGAGTACATTTCATCCAAAAATATCGGACATGCAGATGGACTGTCCAGGCTCATCCAAAAGCGTGCTGAACCTTTGGAAGACACAGTAATAGCTGCATTGACAGAGGAAAAAAGAACTCTCCGGATTACTGTGCAACACAATCAGAGAGTTACCAGTGACTCTAGACGAAATAAATAAGGCAGCAGAAAAGGATTATTATATTGTGAAAATGAAAAAGTTGGTGCAACTAAATGGAAAATCAAAGAAAGACCCTAAAATTTTACCATTTTCCATTTGTGCTCAAACCTTGATGTACGCAGACAGAGTCGTCATACCGACTACGCTTCAGAGAAGAATTTTAAAAGAATTTCATAGTGGTCATCCAGGCATGTTGAGAATGAAAGCTTTAATGTGTGGATATACATATTGGCCTAGGATGGACCAGGACATTGAAAAACTCGTAAGAGAGTGTCAAGGGTGTCAGCTAGCAGCAAAACACCACCTGTGCAGATACAACCGTGGCCAAAGACTGATACACCGTGGACTCGGTTACATATCGATTATGCAGGTCCTTTAAATGGACATTATTTCTTAGTGGTCGTCGACAGTTTCACAAAATAGCCAGAAGTGTTTAAATACAAACACCCTACTTCGATGAGTACAATACGGCACCCAATTTACCAGCAAAGAATTTGAAGAATTCTGCAAGGCTCTAGCCATTGAACATTTAATAACGGCAATCTACCACCCAAGGTCAAATGGCCTAGCAGAGAGGTTCGTCGATACTTTCAAAAGAGCCTTGAAGAAAAACCAAGGCATAGACACTGACGAGAAGAGTCTTGAACAATTTTTATCGGTGTACAGGATAACTCCGAACCCAAACACTGATACCAGTTCGTCACCAGCCGAACTGATGTTTGCACAGAAAATCAGATCTGTATTTGACAGAATTTTACCAAGTGCAACCAGAATAACAACAACAAAAGAAAATTTTCCAACAAGGTTTTACAAACCTGGGGACAGAATATTCTTCCTGAATTACAGGAGTGGAAAAAATTTTGGGGAGGAGGTGATTATCATGAAAAGAATCGGACACATGCTATATTCTGTAAGAAGTAATAAATTCGACTGTCGCAGGCATATAAATCAGCTAAGACCTCGACACACTGATGAATACAAACAGGCAGAAGAAAATGACCTGCCCCTAGAGGTTTTGTATGATTCTTTTAATATTCCCCAACCCTTAACAGAACTTACTCCAGATTTGAGAGTTCCAGCTTCTCCACCAACTCCACCCACTCAAACGATATTGAGAAGAAAAAGTACAAGGGTGAAAAGAAAAGTTAACCGGCTGAGGCCCAAGCCAAAAAGCAAACGATATTAAGCCAAATTCTCTTGGGAGAAATTCTCTTAGGGGGAGGTGTTATGGCGAGATGAGCAATTCACTGCCGGAACTTTTTATCGAAAGAACGTTATCACAGGTCACCGGTTGTGAGAGCCTTCCCTGGGCGGGAACACTTAAAAACGTAACATGCTGTCTCTGTAAATATTCTCAATAAACTTCTCTATTTCTTTATTACTTCACAACCTCTTTATCCATTTATTTCCCTGGTGGAATACCTTTCTTGAATATCCTTTTATTACGGCCACCTACCCCAGGATATATCACATATTCATAACAAGTATAGATTAGTTAAAGATTAATACACGCTTATTATTATTGACGCGATAATCTCGTTTCGCTTAAATGTGCGTTCCGTTCCATTTTCATTTTTTACATGCGTTCACAGCCGCTATCTTGTGTACATACATCTCAAGTCAACCTTGCGAAATATAAATAAATATTTCATAAAGTGATATATTTTTATAAGTATTATAATATAATACTAAAAACGAACACAAAATAGTGAAAAAAAAACAACAAAAAAACACAATTGAAACAATAGCGTTTTATTTGCTCACACCGAGTCAGCAGTCACCTAATCTTCCGTTACGCTTTTTTTTTTCTTTTCCTATGTATTTGACATATGACTAAAAACCGTTTTAGAATACTTCCAAAGGCATTAGATAACTGCTAGTCGCCCGAGTCGCGCGTACTTGGAAATGTCGATGGGACCATCCGGGCATTTTTGTAGGTCAGAGTGTTTTCCTTTTTACTTTTGACTCATATTTTTATTATTATTATTATTATTATTATTATTATTATTATTATTTTTAAATATTTCCCTAATTCTGAAAAAAAAAATCATTTTTTTACAAAAATGTTTAACACAAAAACAAAACAAACAGCATGCGAATGGTCGAAGATTCTTTTCTTGTTTTTGAATCACCCAAAACTAGTGTAAATTACTGAATATAATTCTAATTTTATTTTATGCAGATTGCAGATCTGTTATTATATTTTACAAATTCTTAGGAAAAGATCACTTGTCCGAACATTATTGTATTTTCTTTAACAAAGATATATATATATATATATATATATATATATATATATATATATATATATATATATATATATATATATATATATATATATATATATTTATTTATTTAAATAGCACACGATAATTTCCACTGGCAAACACCGGAAGTGGCTTTAAAGAAGTTGCTTCATAATCATCAGGAGCAGCAGCAATTAGACGGACATAAAGTAGACGTGCACATGATAACAAAAGTTCACAAAAAATAAACAAAAAAATTATGAAAATTCATCTTAAATGATTAAAACATATAATTTATTTTCTTCGTTTAAATATTTTTTTTTTCATTTTACTGACTTCAACGTTTGAACAATTGCTTCCCCTTATTTGAGTTGTTTATATAAAATAATCAATTTATATGAAATATTGTTTCACCATTTTTTATATGAAAATTATATGAATTATTGGGATTACTGTTTGAAATGTCGTCAATGTCATAGCTCGCAAGTGTGAGCGAGGGGAGGCGACAAAACAGAACCTAACACAATATCGTTTAAGGAGCAGGTAACTCTTTTGGTAATTATGTCCCTTTGATTGCCACATTACATTGTTCTTGGGTGTTAACACTACTAATCCAAATGATTATGAAATGTTCAGTTTAATATATATATATATATATATATATATATATATATATATATATATATATATATATATATATATATATATATATATATATACACCTGATTTTTTATGACAGATTTGTCGCCCAGCCGTCTGATATTATTCGCGTACCGGAATGAATCCATTAATTATTGGGAATAACGTGTCCCTGTCCCGATCCCTAATAATCCAAATAATTATGAAATGTTCAGTCTTAAAAAAATATTCCTAATTTTTTTCTTCATATATTTCATTTTTTGGTGCTTCTTCAGTTTATTGCCGAAATTGAAGACGCCATTTTTTTCCACGCACTTGCTAGTAAAATTTAAGGGATATATCATTATCTGGCCGAACGATTACTTCCGGAAAGGTGAATAATACGTTTCTTTTTTCATGCAAATAAATAACAAAAAAATAATTGTTTAATTGGAAATGTTTCGAGTTAATTAATGAGAACGGCAAAGTTTTTCATGGATCATTTTTTTTTTAATTAAAAACAGAAAATGAAATGATATGTTCATAATCGTTTAAAAAATTATCAAAATAATTGTAAAAACATTGATTGAAAAGTTTGCATAAAAAATATAATTTTAAATTGTATTTGTATAAAATAGTTGTTTTTTCTCGAACAAATAAATCATTTTAAATAGGCACCGCCAAAACTGGGGGGGGGGGCAGGTCAGTACTTTTTGACGGACCGTCTTTTTAAAAATCTACCAAAAATCAGGTAATTATCCGATCAATACGAAATTTTCAGCGATTATTAGGAGAAGAATGAACTTTATAACAGTGTACTTATTTTTCATAAACGATATTTATATTTTTTTTTACTTACAACCTCCCCCCTTGTTTTGAAGTGGTAACAAATATGCTTAAAATAATCATCTGAAACTGAACAAAACATATTGTGTTGTTGAAAGGGACAGACTTATAGATTAAAAAAAAAACAACTTGTTTGCATACCTTATTTTGACGTCTGAATATCAGAACTTCGATTGTGTTTAATTATCCCGCTTTTGAGTTTTGAAGTGTGAAATTCGGTGAATATGTTAAGTAAAATAATTAATTTAAGTTAAGCAAAACAAAAAAAATATTTTTAATATTTATACGAAAAAAGCCATTTTAAAATTTTTGATAAATAAATTAACAATTTTTTTAGCGAGCCAAATAATGCATGACCATTATTAAACCGGGCATGCTTTGAAGAATCGATACAAAAAAATTCGATAAATATTGTGCCCTTTGTGTTAAAAATAGCATCATTTTTTTCGATCCCGTTTGAAAACGTTTGCCGCCTTTCGACTACGGTGGACCAAACGCGCTGAAATAATTTTTTTTTATTCTGCTTTAAATTGCCCCCCCCCATTTTGGGGAGCCTGGCCCCCACACACATACACATTAAAACCCAAACTCAGACAAATGGTCACCCATCTGGTACTGGCCAGCCTCAGCTTAATAATACATTGAAATTTTCGTCACTGAAAATAAGTTTTTTTGGCCTGTTTGGTCTTCCATGGTTTTCTCCTTATCAAACGCAAACGTAAACAGAGTTGATCTAGACTCTACATCGACGCGAAATATCTAGTTACTTATATGAATAAGTGGAATTATTTGAAATTCAGATACATATATTATAATATTTTTGCATATTCTCTTAGAAAATCATCCTAAATCTTAGTTAGACAATAAATAAATTAATTAATTGTTTCAAAAACCTTCTTTTTTTTTTAAATATTTAAGTACGTTTTTTGTGCAAGACAAAAAATGTCAATTGTTAACTTTTGGGGAAATTTTAACATTTAAAATTTAATTAAAAAAAGTAGAAAAAGTTTTACATTATTCTGTTTTCTATATGATAAAATTCAGGATTTTATCTTTCTGGAAAAAAAAGTTACTCAGAAATAATGGATTTTAATAAATGTAATTTAGTTTTAAAAAACAACAACAACTTGATTTTGCGGCCATTTTTGGCGGTGCCTAATTTTAAACAAATTAATTTAAACAAATTAATTTAAATGATTGTTTTTCGTTTTTTTAACGGGGAAGTGTTTGTTTGTTTTTTTTAACTGGGAAGTGGGTACAGTTCTTTAATCAACTCTAAAATACTTCTTAGCGGACTGTCTCCAAACATTTGTCGCCACATAAATTCAGCTAGATATGACTCCACCATATGCGTGTAAAATAATAAATTAATAATAAATTTATTATTTCCCTTTCTGGAAGTAATCGTTCGGCCTGATAATGATATATCCCTTTAATTTTACTAGCAAGTGCTTGGAAAAAATGACGTCTTCAATTTCGGCAATAAACTGAAGACGCACCCATCTTTTAATGAATTGGACATACAAAACAAAACTTAACATAATAAATTAAATTGTAAACGATAACAAGAAAAACGAAATAATGATTACACCGTGTTATCGTGACCTACATTTATTGTCTTTTGGCATTTGATTTTCTTTTTAAATAATTTCACGTTTAAATTATGTTTTCAATTTGATTCTTTCATATTATTATTATTATTAATAATAATAATAATAATAATAATAATAATAATAATAATAATAATAATAATAATAATTAAAATGAACAAAGATAATATAAATTTGATAGGAAACTTCGACACGCTTCTCGAAGTATCGAACATTTTTACACGAGGAACGAAATAATGATTACACCGTGTTACGATGACCTAAATTCACTTTTCAATAGCAGTTGACTTTCTTTTTAAATAATTTCGCGTTTCGATCGCGTTTTTTAACCTTAAATTTTGCTTTTTTAATATTTTCATATATTTAATTTCTTAATGAATTGGACACACAAAACAAAAGTTGTATCAATTTACTAAAGAAATCTTAACAAACAAAACAAATTTTCTTTTTAGAACACAAAAGAATAAACGAATTCATCCCGTTTATTTATTTATTTTTTTCGTATGGAATTCCTGAAATGAAAGGTTAGTTTTTTTTCTTTTTTACGCTTTAAAAAACATCATTCACTAACTTTTAAAATAATCTTAAAAATTTTAATAAGTTTATTGATTCCGCCATACTTCATAACAGACGCGATTAAAAAAATGAAATTAAAAAGAAATCACCATAAATATATTATTCGATCTGAATTTTAGATTTTTGTTAGTAAATTTATTTTAGTAAAATAAAGAATAATGAAAAAATATGCTTATTTTAGTAAAACTCATGTGATTTCTAAGAAATTAGTAATGGTTATCAGAATGACCATAATTTATAGGGTCGGCCAAACGATTGTGAAAAATGGACCGCATGTTTCCGTGACGTTAGACTTGTGTTAACTATATGAACCATGGAAAAGCAGAAGCGACTTAATGCTTTTTTAAAACCTTTGTTTATCTTCTTCAAATTGCAATTAATAATTAATGCTTAATATTTGTGCAATAATATTTTCAAATTCGTTTTAATCTGGCGATAAAATAGCTGATAAGAGTCATCATGTTTATATTGAAACTTAATATTTTAAAAAATAATTTAAACATAATTAATCAAAAATCTATGTTGTAACGGAACATTGTGAAATAATGGAATTTTAATCGTTTTAATCTTTTAAAAATTAATTAATTCTTAGGAAATTTATTTTTTCTTGGCAATTCAACTGATTATAGTATATATTAATTCGAAAAAAAAATGCTATTAAAAACAAAAACATAATAATATTAAATCTATATCATTTTTTTTTAAATTGCAACTTCAAGGTAATGTTTTGTTCAATATGTGTATTTACATGTTTAAAAAGTAAATGTTTTACTTATTTGAACTCTTATAAATAGAAATGTTGATAGGTTTAAATATATTTTGTTCGAATTTCGAAAAATAAATATGAAGGAGGGGGAACGCATTAAAAAATATTTTCCCTTGTATATTTTACGGAAATTGTATTGTATATGTAATTTCATTCTAAAATTGATAAGTATCGAAAATTTCACGAAAATCTGACAATTAGTTGATTTTTGCTAGATTTATTAAATACGGGTATGTTTTTACGTTCAGAATGTCTACTACATGGGAACGTTATTTTAAAGCGCCAATTATGTAAACACGATTTTGGTCTCGCAATTTCATTATTTTCATTCGATGAAAACATTTTTTTAAATGATTACTGGTTTATTTTGTCCTTTTTCTTTTAAATGGTACAAAAATTATACTGATGATATTAATTTATAATAAAGTTGCATCGTGTTACATATGGGGTGGGGTAATTCTGTGGTGAATTTTGGCAGTCCCTAATAATTTATGTCGAAGTGGCTCGAATTGTTAGACACTGAACACAAAACACTGTTTTTCTAAATTTAATTATTTTAACATTTAAATTTTTTATCTGTTTATTGTCTGTATTAGCTATTATGTCGCTATGGAATCCTGTTTGCTATTTGAATTGGGATCAGTTTCTTTTATAAAGTTTACATCAAATGAGCAGCAGCCATTTATTGGCCATTATCAACTAGATCACAAGTTTTACAAGCTGAAGGCTTGTAAAACTCTAATCCTGCTGTTTTTTATATCTATAACGTTGGTCGTATATTATCTAAATATAATTTGATACCTGCTGCTTTTACATTGATCATATTTCGTTCGTTTTTTTTTTTTTTTTTTGTTTTGGTTTTTATTACAAGATGTTTCATACTTTGTTGCGACTTGCATATAAAAGAAAGATTATTTGATGGAACAGATCTTAAGATGACAATAATAAGATATCATTTAATAAAAGCAATACATTATTGCAATTCACTACAAAATATATTAAAAACTAAACTCTTTAAATAGAAAAGAAAAAATTAACTTTTTATATATCGATTCATTTTACAGCTATATTTTTACTATGCTTATCTCTCAAGTGATTAAGTGTTAAAAAATGTTAATGTGCGGCGGAATTATAGGTAAGCAGAAAAATGTTTGCTACTTTTAACAAACTTTACCTTTAAAATAACAGAACTGTTTAATTCATCGGAAGATTTAAAACAATAATTTAAGGGGATTTGAATGTTGCCTTGGCCACAAATATCTAAACTGAAATTTAAATGTTTAATCACTATTATTTCTATATGAGATTTCTTATTTGTGGATCTATTATTTCTATATGAGATTACATATTTGATGATCTATTATTTCTATATGAGATTACATATTTGATGATCTATTATTTCTATATGAGATTTAATATTTTATGATCTATTATTTCTATATGAGATTTTATCTTTGATGATCTATTATTTCTATATGAGATTTTATCTTTGATGATCTATTATTTCTATATGAGATTTTATCTTTGATGATCTATTATTTCTATATGAGATTTCATATTTGAAGATCTATTATTTCTATATGAGATTTCATATTTTATAATCTATTATTTCTATATCAGATTTTATATTTAATGATCTATTATTTATATAGAAGATTTCATATTTCAGGATCTATTATTTCTATATTAGATTTCATATTTGATAATCTTTTATTTCTGTATTAGATTCAATATTTGAGAATCTATTATTTCTATATAAGATTTCATATTTGATGATTTATTATTTCTATATAAGATTTCATATTTTATGACCTATTATTTCTATATGGGATTTCATATTTCAGGATCTGTTATTTCTATATGAGATTTCATATTTCAGGATCTGTTATTTCTATATGAGATTTCATATTTCAGGATCTGTTATTTCTATATGAGATTTCATATTTCAGGATCTGTTATTTCTATATGAGATTTCATATTTCAGGATCTGTTATTTCTATATGAGATTTCATATTTCAGGATCTGTTATTTCTATATAAGATTTCATATGTGAGGATCTGTTATTTCTATATGAGATTTCATATTTCAGGATCTGTTATTTCTATATGAGATTTCATATTTCAGGATCTGTTATTTCTATATGAGATTTCATATTTCAGGATCTGTTATTTCTATATAAGATTTCATATGTGAGGATCTGTTTTTTCTATATGAGATTTCATATTTCAGGATCTGTTATTTCTATATAAGATTTCATATGTGAGGATCTGTTATTTCTATATGAGATTTCATATTTCAGGATCTGTTATTTCTATATAAGATTTCATATGTGAGGATCTGTTATTTCTATATGAGATTTCATATTTTAGGATCTATGATTTCTATATGAGATTTCATACTTGATGATCTATTATTTCTATATGAGATTCCATATTTGAGGATCTGTTATTTCTATATGAGATTTCATATTTGAGGATCTGTTATTTCTATATGAGATTTCATATTTGAGGATCTGTTATTTCTATATGAGATTTCATATTTGAGGATCTATGATTTCTATATGAGATTTCATATTTCAGGATCTGTTATTTTTATATGAGATTTCATATTTGAGGATCTATGATTTCTATATGAGATTTCATATTTCAAGATCTGTTATTTCTATATGAGATTTCATATTTCAGGATCTGTTATTTCTATATAAGATTTCATATGTGAGGATCTGTTATTTCTATATGAGATTTCATATTTGAGGATCTATGATTTCTATATGAGATTTCATACTTGATGATCTATGATTTCTGTATGAGATTCCATATTTGAGGATCTGTTATTTCTATATGAGATTTCATATTTGAGGATCTGTTATTTCTATATGAGATTTCATATTTGATGATTTATTATTTCTATATAAGATTTCATATTTTATGACCTATTATTTCTATATGGGATTTCATATTTCAGGATCTGTTATTTCTATATGAGATTTCATATTTCAGGATCTGTTATTTCTATATGAGATTTCATATTTCAGGATCTGTTATTTCTATATGAGATTTCATATTTCAGGATCTGTTATTTCTATATAAGATTTCATATGTGAGGATCTGTTATTTCTATATGAGATTTCATATTTCAGGATCTGTTATTTCTATATAAGATTTCATATGTGAGGATCTGTTATTTCTATATGAGATTTCATATTTCAGGATCTGTTATTTCTATATAAGATTTCATATGTGAGGATCTGTTATTTCTATATGAGATTTCATATTTTAGGATCTATGATTTCTATATGAGATTTCATACTTGATGATCTATTATTTCTATATGAGATTCCATATTTGAGGATCTGTTATTTCTATATGAGATTTCATATTTGAGGATCTGTTATTTCTATATGAGATTTCATATTTGAGGATCTGTTATTTCTATATGAGATTTCATATTTGAGGATCTATGATTTCTATATGAGATTTCATATTTCAGGATCTGTTATTTTTATATGAGATTTCATATTTGAGGATCTATGATTTCTATATGAGATTTCATATTTCAAGATCTGTTATTTCTATATGAGATTTCATATTTCAGGATCTGTTATTTCTATATAAGATTTCATATGTGAGGATCTGTTATTTCTATATGAGATTTCATATTTGAGGATCTATGATTTCTATATGAGATTTCATACTTGATGATCTATGATTTCTGTATGAGATTCCATATTTGAGGATCTGTTATTTCTATATGAGATTTCATATTTGAGGATCTGTTATTTCTATATAAGATTTCATATTTGATGATTTATTATTTCTATATAAGATTTCATATTTTATGACCTATTATTTCTATATGGGATTTCATATTTCAGGATCTGTTATTTCTATATGAGATTTCATATTTCAGGATCTGTTATTTCTATATGAGATTTCATATTTCAGGATCTGTTATTTCTATATGAGATTTCATATTTCAGGATCTGTTATTTCTATATAAGATTTCATATGTGAGGATCTGTTATTTCTATATGAGATTTCATATTTCAGGATCTGTTATTTCTATATAAGATTTCATATGTGAGGATCTGTTATTTCTATATGAGATTTCATATTTCAGGATCTGTTATTTCTATATAAGATTTCATATGTGAGGATCTGTTATTTCTATATGAGATTTCATATTTTAGGATCTATGATTTCTATATGAGATTTCATACTTGATGATCTATTATTTCTATATGAGATTCCATATTTGAGGATCTGTTATTTCTATATGAGATTTCATATTTGAGGATATGTTATTTCTATATGAGATTTCATATTTGAGGATCTGTTATTTCTATATGAGATTTCATATTTGAGGATCTATGATTTCTATATGAGATTTCATATTTCAGGATCTGTTATTTTTATATGAGATTTCATATTTGAGGATCTATGATTTCTATATGAGATTTCATATTTCAAGATCTGTTATTTCTATATGAGATTTCATATTTCAGGATCTGTTATTTCTATATAAGATTTCATATGTGAGGATCTGTTATTTCTATATGAAATTTCATATTTGAGGATCTATGATTTCTATATGAGATTTCATACTTGATGATCTATGATTTCTGTATGAGATTCCATATTTGAGGATCTGTTATTTCTATATGAGATTTCATATTTGAGGATCTGTTATTTCTATATGAGATTTCATATTTGAGGATCTATGATTTCTATATGAGATTTCATATTTCAGGATCTGTTATTTCTATATGAGATCTCATATTTGAGGATCTGTTATTTCTATATGAGATTTCATATTTGAGGATCTATGATTTCTATATGAGATTTCATATTTCATGATCTGTTATTTCTATATGAGATTTCATATTTCAGGATCTGTTATTTCTTTTTAAGATTTCATGTTTTAGGATCTATTATTTCTATATGAGATTTCATATTTGAGGATCTATGATTTCTATATGAGATTTCATACTTGATGATCTGTTATTTCTATATGAGATTCCATATTTGAGGATCTGTAATTTCTATATGAGATTTCATATGTGAGGATCTGTTATTTCTATATGAGATTTCATATTTGAGGATCTATGATTTCTATATGAGATTTCATATTTGAGGATCTGTTATTTCTATATGAGATTTCATATTTGAGGATCTGTAATTTCTATATGAGATTTCATATTTGAGGATCTATGATTTCTATATGAGATTTCATATTTCATGATCTGTTATTTCTATATGAGATTTCATATTTCAGGATCTGTTATTTCTTTTTAAGATATCATGTTTTAGGATCTATTATTTCTATATGAGATTTCATATTTGAGGATCTATGATTTCTATATGAGATTTCATACTTGATGATCTATTATTTCTATATGAGATTCCATATTTGATGATCGATTATTTCTCTATGAGATTTCATATTTGGTGATCGAATTTATCTATATAAAATTTCATACTTGATGATCGATTATTTCTATATAAGATTTCATATTTGATGATCGATTATTTCTATATAAGATTTCATATTTGATGATCGATTATTTCTATATAAGATTTCATATTTGATGATCGATTATTTCTATATAAGATTTTATATTTTAGGATCTATTATTTCCATATAAGATTTCATATTTGAAGATCAAATATTTCTATATAAGATTTCATATTTGAGGATCTATTATTTCTATATAAGATTTCATATCGGATGAGCTATTATTTCTATATAAGATATCATATTAGATGAACTATTATTTATATATGAGATTTCATATTTTAGGATCACTTATTTCTTTATAGGATTTCATATTAGATTATCTGTATAGGATTTCATATTTGATGATCCATCATTTCTATATAAGATTTCATATTTGATGATCGATTATTTCCATATAAGATTTCATATTTTAGTATCTATTATTTCTATATAAGATTTCATATTTTAGTATCTATTATTTCTATATTAGATTTCATATCTAATGATCTATTATTTCTATATGTATTTCATATGTTATGATCTATTATTTCTATATGAGAGTTCATATTTGAGGATCTATTGTGTCTATATGAGATTTATATTTGATGATCTTTTATTTCTATATAAGATTTCCGATTTGATGATCCGATATTTCTTTATAAGATTTCATATTTTGGGATCTATTATGTCTATATGAGATTTCATATTTAAGGATTAATTATGTTTATATAAGGTGTAATATTTGAGGATGTATTATTTCTATATGACATTTCATATTCAAGCATTTATTATTTGCATATCAGCTTTCAAATTTGATAATGCATTTTTTCTATATAAGATTTCATATTTGAGGATCTATTATTTTTATATGAGATTTAATATTTCATGATCTATTATTGTTATATAAGAGTGAATATTTGATGATCAATTATTTCTATATCAGGTTTCATATTTGATGATCTATTATTTCTATATAAGATTTCATATTTGATTATCTATTATTTCTATATAATATTTCATATTTGATGATCTATTATTTCTGTATGAGGTTTCATATTTGATGATCTATTATACCTATAAGAGGTTTTATATTTGAGGATCTATTATTTCTATATAAGCTTTCATATTTGATGATCTATTATTTCTATATGAGATTTTATATTTGATGATCTATTATTTCTATATGAGATTTCATATTTGATGATCTATTATTTCTATATAAGATTTCATATTTGATGATTTATTATTTCTATATAAGATTTCATATTTGAGGATCTATTATTTCTGTATGAGGTTTCATATTTGATGATCTATTATACCTATAAGAGGTTTCATATTTGAGGATCTATTATTTCTATATAAGATTTCATATTTGTGGATCTATTGTTTCTATATGAGATTTTATATTTGATGATCTATTATTTCTATATGAGATTTCATGTGTGATGATCTATTATTTCTATATGAGATTTTATATTTGAGGATCTATTATGTCTTTATGAGATTTCATATTTGATGATCTATTATTTCTATATAAGATTTCATATTTGAGGATCTATTATTTCTATATAAGATTTCATATCGGATGAGCTATTATTTCTATATAAGATTTCATATTAGATGAACTATTATTTCTATATGAGATTTCATATTTGAGGATCACTTATTTCTTTATAGGATTTCATATTAGATTATCTGTATAGGATTTCATATTTGATGATCCATCATTTCTATATAAGATTTCATATTTGAGGATGTATTATTTCTATATAAGATTTCATATTTTAGTATCTATTTGTTCTATATAAGATTTCATATTTTAGTATCTATTATTTCTATATGAGATTTCATATCTAATGATCTATTATTTCTATATGTATTTCATATGTTATGATCTATTATTTCTATATGAGAGTTCATATTTGAGGATCTCTTGTGTCTATATGAGATTTATATTTGATGATCTTTTATTTCTATATGAGATTACATATTTGAGGATCGATCATTTCTATATAAGATTTCATAATTTAGTATCTATTATTTTTATATGAGATTTCGTATTTTAGGATGTATTATTTCTCTATGAGATTTCGTATTTGAGGATCTATTTTTCTATATAAGATTTCATATTTAAGATCTATTATTTCTATATTGGATTACATATTTTAGGATCTATTCCTTTTTTTTTGAGATTTCATGTTGAGTGATCTGTTATTTCTATATAAGATTTCTTGTTTGAGGATCTATTATTTCTATTTGAGATTTCATATTTTATGATCTAATGTTTCTATATGATATTTCATATTTGAGGATCTATTATTTCGATATAAGATTTCATATTCGATGATCTATTATTTCTATATAAGATTTCATATTTGAGGATCTATTATTTCTATATGAGATTTCATATTTGATGATCTATTATTTCTATATGAGATTTTCTATTTGATCTATTATTTCTATATGAGATTGTATATTTGAGGATGTATTATTTCTATATAAGATTTCATATTTGATGATCTGTTATTTCTTTTTAAGATTTCATGTTTTAGGATCTATTATTTCTATATGAGATTTCATATTTGTGGATCTTATTTTCCTATATGAAATTTCATATTTGATGATCTATCATTTCTATATGAGATTTAATATTTGATGATCTTTTATTTCTATATGACGTTTCATATTTGAGCATCTATTATTTCTATACAAGATTTAATATTTGAGGATCTATTATTTCTATATGAGATTTCATAATAAAGGATCTATTTCTTCCATATGTGATTTCAAAATTAATGATGTATAATTTCATATTTGATGATCTATTATTTTCATGTCAGATTTCATATTTGAGGATCTATTATTTCTATATGAGATTTCATAATTAAGGATCTATTTTTTCCATATGTGATTTCAAAATTGATGATGTATAATTTCTATATGAGATTTCATACTTTAATAATCTATTATTTCTAAATGAGATTTTATATGTGAAGATGTATTATTTCTATATGAGATTACATATTTGGTGGTCTAATATTTCTATATATGCTTTCGTGTTTGAGGATCTCCTATTTCTATACTAGATTACATATTTGAGTATCTCATGTTTCTCCATGGAATTTCATATTTAAGGATACATAATTTCTATATGCGTGTTCATATTTGAGAATCTTTTGTTTCTGTATGTGATTTCATAATTTAGTATCTATTATTTCTATATAAGATTTCATATTCAAGGATGTATTATTTCTATATGAGATTTCAGATTTGGTGATCTTATTTCTCTATTAGATTTCATATTTGTGGATCTATTATTCCTATATGAGATTTCGTATTAAATGATCTATTTTTCTATATAAGATTTCATATTTTAGGATCTATTACTTCTTTTTGAGATTTCATATTGAGTGATCTATTATTTCTATATGAGATTTCATATTTGAAGATCTTTTATTTCTATATGAGATTTCATATTTTATGATCTAATTTTTCTATATAAGATTTTCTATTTGATCTATTATTTCTATATGAGATTACATATTTTAGGATGTATTATTTATATATAAGATTTCATATTTTATGATCTGTTATTTCTTTATAAGATTTCATATTTTAGGATCTATTATTTCCATATAAGATTTTATATTTGATGATCTATTATTTCTATATAAGATTTAATATTGGATGATCTATTATTTCTATATGAGATTTTATATTTTAGGAGGTATGATTTCTATATGAGATTACATATTTGGTGGTCCATTATTTCTATATATGCTTTCATGTTTGAGGATCTATTATTTCTATACTAGATTACATATTTGAGTATCTTATGTTTCTCCATGGAATTTCATATTTAAGGATACATAATTTCTATATGCGTGTTCATATTTGAGAATCTTTTGTTTCTATATGAGATTTCATATTTAAGAATGTATTATTTCTATATGCGAGTTCATATTTGGGGATCTATTATTTCTATATGAGATTTCATATTTGATGATGTATTATTACTATAATTACTGGATGTTGTTGTTAACTCTGATGGTTTTGACTTTAAGAGATTTTTCATGGATCATTTTTTTTAATTAAAAACAGAAAATTAAATGAAATGTTCATAATGGTTTAAAAATTTATCAAAATTTTGTAAAAACATTGATTGAAAAGTGTGCGTAAAAAATATAATTTTAAATTGGAGTGCTATAAAATAGAGTTTTTTTCTCGAACAAATAAATAATTTTAAACAAATTAATTTAAACAACAAATCAATTTAAATGATTGTTTTTTGTTTTTTTTCTTTAACTGGGATGTGGGTACAGTTCTTTAATCAACTCTAAAATACTTCCTAGTGGACTGTCTCCAAACATTTGTCGCCACATAAATTCGGCTAGATATGACTTCACCATATGCGTGTAAAATAATAAATTAATTATAAATTTATTATTTCCCTTTCCGGAAGTAATCGTTCGGCCAGATAATGATATATCCCTTTAATATTACTAGCAAGTTCTTGGAAAAAAATGGCGGCTTGAATTTCGGCAATAAACTGAAGAAGCACCCATCTTTTAATGAATTGGACATACAAAACAAAACTTTACATTATAAATTAAATTGTAAACGATAACAAGAAAAACGAAATAATGATTACACCGTGTTATCGTGACCTACATTCATTGTCTTTTGACATTTGATTTTCTTTTTAAATAATTTCACGTTTAAATTATGTTTTCAATTTGATTCTTTCATATTATTATTATTATTAATAATAATAATAATAATAATTAGAAATGAACAAAGATAATATAAATTTGATAGGAAACTTCGACACGCTTCTCGAAGTATCGAACATTTTTACACGAGGAACGAAATAATGATTACACCGTGTTACGATGACCTAAATTCACTTTTCAATAGCAGTTGACTTTCTTTTTAAATAATATCGCATTTCGATCATGTTTTTCAACTTTAAATTTTGATTTTTTAATATTTTCATGTATTTAATTTCTTAATGAATTGAACACACAAAACAAAAGTTGTATCAATTTACTAAAGAAATCTTAACAAACAAAACAAATTTTCTTTTTAGAACACAAAAGAATAAGCGAATTCATCCCCTTTATTTATTTTTTTTCGTATGGAATTCCTGAAATGAAAGGTTAGTTTTTTTCTTTTTTACGCTTTAAAAAATATCATTCACTAACTTTTAAAATAATCTTAAAATTTTTAATAAGTTTATTAATTCCGCCATATTTAAGGATACATAATTTCTATATGCGTGTTCATATTTGAGAATCTTTTGTTTCTTTACGAGAGTTCATATTTGAGAATTTATTATTTCTATATGCGAGTTATATTTGGGGATCTATTATTTCTATATGAGATTTCATATTTGATGATCTATTATTTCTATAATTTCTGGAACTTCCTCGTCATCGTATTTCCCTACCTCTGTTTCGAGTACTTAGTAGGGTTGTGATGTCACACTGTCTTCTCCTCTTCTGGTTAGAATTAGATTTTGATGATAACCAGCTGTTACAAGCTGTGTAGAGAAATTTTGGTGCAGTTAAACCATTTTAAATTTGTAGTATCAGTTTTGTTAAAACTCTGACTCGTATTTTAGTCTTTTTCTGATGTCGATCCTTATAATATATACCAGGTATTTGAAATCGTGAATATATAACCATACCAGTGTTTAATCCACGCAATGTTTATTTACTTTTCAGAAAAGAATGTAATTCATGAATTTTCTGTGTAGTCCTAGTTTACGAGCAATAAACGACCCTTTTAGACTCCTCCCAATCAAGGCAAACAACTAATATACAGGTCCGTATACTATGTAAAGTACAAAGTGAAATTCTTTCCTTCGTCCGGGGCATAAATTAAATTATAACATTCAAGATTGTGTTTGGTGGGAACACACTGTTATCCTTTGTAACTTGGTTTTTGTATATTTTCAAGTTTTTAGTATTCAAATGTTTTGGCTTGTTGTTTCAGTAGCAGTTTTTTCATAGTTGTTGTTCCAGTAGCAGTTTTGCAAATCTATCTTCCATTTTCCATTGTGGTTCTACTGCTGTATCGGGATTTAAATTTAGGCAAACTGTCTTAATCGTTTTTGTAGGACAATATATGCAAAAGTTTCCACTTTTGTGTAAAACTAAACCTCATACCCTCTATTATATCTCTTTTTTAAAAACGAAAAATATAAAATATTACTTGAACGTGTGAACAAAACTTTACAATTTCTATCTTTCTTCTTAACAATTAATACAAATGTTGGATTGGAGGTAAAAAAGATAATTACACTCATATAAATTTCATCTCTTTGTTTTTGATGGAAAAACGTTAACTTAAAAAATTATGGAGTTTTCATTTATACATACTTACCCGTTGAACCATGTTTTTAGTATATGCAGTAAAACAAGAGTTGGTAGTTATTAGACGCAATCCTTCCAAATAACTGCTTACTGATTCTTAGAAGATGTTTGGTCGTCCAGTTCTCTAGTACTGACACTCTGAATGAATTGTAACAATTATCCTTTTTCACAAGATGTTGTTGAAATGAATTCCTTGCAATACCATGTTGATGTTTGCTTACACATGTTGTATAACATTGCAGGATTTTAAATTTGACTTTTCAGCATCCTTTATTAGGGGCATAAATTAAATTATCTATAACATTTAAGATTGTATTTGGTGGGAACACACTATTACCCTTTGTAATTTGGTTTTTGTATATTTTCAAGTTTTTAGTATTCAGATGTTTTGACTTGTTGTTTCAGTAGCATTTTTTCGTAGTTGTTCTAGTAGCAGTTTTGCAAATCTATCTTCTATTTTCCATCTGTTTGTGTAACACTAAACCTTATGCCCTCTATTATATCTCTTTTTTCAAAACGGAATAAAACAGAGTATTACTTGAACGTGTGAACAAAAACTTTACTATTTTCACCTTTCTTCTTAACAATTAATACAAATGTTGGATTGGAGGTAAAAAAGATAATTACACTCATATCAAGTTCATCTTTTTGTTTTTGATGGAAAAACGTTAACTTAAAAATTATGGAGTTTTCATTTATACTTTTTACCTGTTGAACCATGTTTTTTAGTAGATGCAGTAAAACAGGAGTTGGTTGTCCCTAGAAACAATCCTTCCGAATAACTGCTTACTGATTCTTAAAATATGTTTGGTCGTCCAGTTCTCCAGTACTGACTCTCTGAACGAATTGTAGCAATTATCTTTTTCACAAATGATTCCCTTGCAATACCACGTTGCCTGAATACACATGTTCTATAACATTGTAGGATTTTAAATTTGACTTTTCAGCATATTTCGTTTTTAGATTGATATCGCCAGTTTTACCTCATTAATAGTTCATTCTCGTCGGCAGTTATTGTACCTATTTACTATGCCTCCCCACGGGACAGAGTTAGACACCAGGGTCGTTTTTTAACGTGGAGAAAAGGTACAAAAATAAAAATTGTCTCAGTCGTGAAGGATTTCTCCTCCACCGAAAGAGAACAAGAAATAGAAGTGCAGCATCTGAAGAACAGATACTACACTTTGATCTTGTCCCGAGGGCCAAGCACACTGCATAAGCCTATGTATGTTTCGTCTTTTCCTACAATGACAAAAATTATACAAAAGTAGTAGATATAATTTTATCTAGAATATATATCATATAAGAATCATCTGTATCGACTGTTTTCTTTGCTAATACTCGTTTATATTACTTTTATGTCTCAGATGTTTTTAGATTCCATTAAATCAAATAAACTTGAAAATACAATAAACAAACAAATTACGAATATGTTAATGCCAATAATAAAAATACTATATACTGCAAATAATGAAAATATTGACCTTCATTTTTTTTTACAGATGTTCCTGATTGAATGTTATTAGATTTCAATAGCTACTTTTATGAATATTATTATACTGGAAAGTGTTGATTTAAGTGGAAGTTCGGATCGACTTTAGTGGAAACATTTTTACTGGCTATTGTTATTTTACAAATCCTTGGAAATGGTGTTGAAAACTCACACATCATGAAGCTAATATTGATTACTGAGTCTAATGTTGAAATGCATCGAAATATTTGAAGAAATCGAATCACAAATTGCAAAAAAGTATGTGAATTTGGAAAAGACAATTTTTAATACAGTACAGGAAACATTGCACTAAAAATATTTTACATAACTAACACTAGACATTTGCTATATTCTAATTTCTCCAAGCATTAAGTCAAATGGCTTCAACATTACTGAATTAAGATTAAAATGCGAGGATAAATTTTATATTCTTTGTAACTATATGGATACTCTTGTTTTAGGATAAATTTTATTGAAACATGCAGGTATACAGTGGGGAAAAGCCGTATTCTTGTGAAATATGTGGATATTTTTGTTCTAATAAATCAAATTTAGTGAACCATATAAGAACACATACTGGCGAGAAACCGCATTCTTGTAAAGTGTGTGGATATTCTTGTTCTGATAAATCAAATTTATTGAGCCATATGAGAACTCACACTGGAGAAAAACCACATTCCTGTGAAGTGTGCGAGTATTCTTGTTCTCGAAAAGCAGATTTAGTGATACATATTAGAATGCACACCGGAGAAAAGCCATATACTTGTGAAGTATGTGGATACACCTGTTCTACAAAATCATATTTAGTAAGGCATATGAGGACGCACACTGGGGAAAAACCACATTCTTGTGCCGTGTGTGGCTATTCTTTTTCTCGAAAATCAAATTTAGTGATTCATATGAGGACGCACACTGGGGAAAAGCCACATACTTGTGAAGTGTGTGGATATTCTTGTTCTGAAAAATCAAATTTAGTGAAACATATGAGCACTCACACTGGGGAAAAGCCACATTCTTGCACAATATGTGAATATTCTTCTTCTCTAAAATTAGCTTTAGTTAGGCATATGCGAACTCACACTGGCGAAAAGCCACATACTTGTGAAGTGTGTGGGTATTCCTATCGTGAAAAATCAACATTAGTAAGACATATGAGAATTCACACTGGGGAAAAGCCACATACTTGTGAAGTCTGTGGATATTCCTGTCGTGAAAAATTAAATTTGATTGGGCACATGAGAACTCACACTGGAGAAAAGCCATATACTTGTGAAGTGTGCGGATATTCCTGTCGTGTAAAATCAAATTTAGTGACACATATAAGAACTCACACTGGAGAAAAACCATATTCTTGTGAAGTATGTAAGCATTCTTGTTCTCAAAAATCACATTTAATAACACATATGAAAACTCACACTTAGAAAAGCCATATTCCTGTGAGGTCTGTGTGTGTGTATTCTTGTTCTTCGAAATCAATGTTAACATATGAAATTTCACATTAGGGAGAGAAATTGAATGTCTACTAGACACTATCCTCGAGTTCCAAAGATCTCTTCCTACAGAGGTTAGCCAGAACAAGCTGGCATGAGGATACTTTTTCCCTAGAAGTAAACCCGGACCAAATATTCAAAATTACCTCGTTATCACTGTCCAAATAAGATCTACTCACTATGGCTTACCAACATTAGCTTTATGTTTAATGGTGCACCTTCTCCAAGTGATGTTACCTAAGGTAACTACACGAAACTGGATACTCCATCAGACTAGATAGATTCTTATCCTGAAATGCAGTAAAATCAAGAGATCAAAATGTAAGATATAATACAAAATATTAAAATGGTTAATTGGGGAGAGGAAAACTATGTTCTCAATATCTTTACTAACTCAGTGTTTGAGATATAAAGAAGTTTAATGGTATATTCTAATATCATATAGATGGCAAGTGGTAGATCCAGATCGTAGGCCAATAGTTGATTGCTAAGAACTTTGACAGAAGTAAAATATAATTAAAAATGTAAAAGGCATATCTTTGTAAAGTTTGTGGGTATACTGGTAAGACATATGAAAACTCACATTGGAGAAAAGCCACATTTTTGTAAATGTGTGTATATTCTTATTCTATAAACTCATATTAGTAACTCATATGAGAACTCACACCAATGAAAATCCATATTCTTGTCCAATATGCGAATATTATTTTTCTCATAAGTCAGGTTTAGTGATATTACATATGAAAAATACACACAATTAGAAAAATTCATATTGTTTCATAATGAAATACAGAACTATTACAATGATTATATATTACAGGGAACAATCTTTAAATGATTAAAGAAACTTTTCCAAATAACAATTCAGAATATAACACAATATGATTATATATTACAGTCAACAACCTTTACATTATTGAAGAAACTTTTCCAAATAAGAATTCAGAATATAACACGATATGATTATATATTGAATTGAACAACCTTTAAATAATTGAAAAAACATTTCAAAATGACAATTCAGAATATAACACAATATGATTATATATTACAATGAATAACCTTTAAATGATTGAAGAGACTTTTCCAAATAACAATTCAGCATATAACACAATATGATTATATATTACAGTGAACAACATTTAAATGATTGAACAAACATTTCAAAATGACAATTAATAGACCACAATATGATTATATATTACAATGAATAACCTTTAAGTGATTGAAGAAACTTTTCCAAATAACAATTCCAAATATAACACAATATGATTATATATTACAGTGAATAACCTTTAAATAATTGAAGAAACTTTTCCAAATAACAATTCCGGATATAACACAATATGATTCTATATTACAGTGAACAACCTTTAAATGATTGAAAAAACATTTCAAAATAACAATTCAGAATATAACACAATATAATTATATATTACAATGAATAACCTTTACATGATTGAAGAAACTTTTTGTTATGGCGAGATGAGCAATTCACCGCCGGAACTTTTTATCGAAAGAACGTTATCAGCGGTCACCAGTTGGGAGAGCCTTCCCTGGGCGGGAACACTTAAAAAAATGTAACATGCTGTCTCTTTAAATATTCTCAATAAACTTCTCTATTTCTTTATTACTTCAGAACCTCTTTATCCATTTATTTTCCTGGTAGAATACCTTTCTTGAATATCCTTTTATTACGGCCACCCACCGCAGGATATATCAACTGGCGATGAAGATGAGATACGAACTGTAAATTCATCTAAAAAAAAAAATACGTGATAACCGAGAACATTCTGAAAATTGTTGTTCACAAAGTTCATTTTTAATTGAAGAAAAAGCTTCTGAGAAAGCGAAAGACTGGTGTCTCCCACAAATTTACGCAAGTAAAAAATAATTTTTATATTATTGACGAGTTAAACTCCATTTTTCTCTTTTTAAACTCCCAAAGAGTTGACGTTATATAACGTGTGTGTGTGTGTTTGATTTGTTACTTTCTTCATGTTTATTTGATAAAGAAAATTTTTTAAAAGAAGTTTATGTGTGTCTGCTGAAGTAGACGAAAAAAGACTCTTGAAATTTTGTCAAGTGTTATTTTAACAGTGATTTTTTTTCGGAACTTTCCTATGTGTTTACAATTTTCTGTGAAAATAAGCATCTTGTTTTTGAACAATATATTTTTTTCTTCTCTGTGGTATACGTTAACTTGCTATTGATACATTTAAAAAGAAAATGACATCGGAACAAATAGCGATGTTGACGAAAACATTAACTGAGAGTTTAATCGCTCAACAAAAAGCCCAAATGGATTTTCAAAAACAAATGCTAATTCAACAAAAACGTTTCGAAACTCTTGTAATACAACAAACGACGGATAGTCGCTTATTTTGTGAAACGATTTTGTCAGAAAAATCTAAGGAGGGTGCATCCAGATTTTTTCGGCTGAGGGTATAGCGAACTCGCTTTCAGAGTTTAAATATGACCCAAAAAAGGTGACACTTTTCCAGCCTATTATCGTAGGTTTGAAACGATATTTACAAAACGAGGCGAGAAGTGGTCGGATGAGGAAAAAATAACACTATTACTGCAAAAAATGGGCACAGAAGAAAATACTAAATTCACGAATTTGATATTGCCTAAAAAACCGGAACAGATCTCTTTTTCTGAACCGGTGAAAATTTTGTGTTATATTCGGTGAAAGAGATAGTCTTTTTCATACACGGTATAGGTGTTTAAATATGTCAAAAGACGAAACTGATGACATTGTCACATATGCGGGCAAAGTTAACGCCCAGTGTGAACTGTTTAAATTAAAGGATTTATCAGTGGACATGTTTAAGTGCTACATATTTGTCCAGGGACTGACGACAGCACCGAAGGACAAGGATTTAAGGTCAAGGATATCATCAATCATGGAACAAGACCCGGAAATGAACATGCAAAAAGTGACAGAAGAATGTAAAAAATTGATATGTAAAAAGGGACACTACGAGGATAGAGGGAAAAGTCACATCCCAAGTCCAGGTAGGAAAACTGCCGAACTAAGCAAGACAAAAGACGGAAATGGAAGCCAAAAGTAAATGTGGTCTTGTCCAAAGAAGAAATAAAACAAGGAGGGAAACGGAAATTCGTTCACACACAAATAAATGGTCACTCAGTGAAGCTACTTCTAGACACAGGTAGCGACATATCAATTATCGACGAAGTGACCTGGAAGAGAATTGGTGGTCCAAAACAGAGAAAAACACAAAAAATTGCAAAAGGTGTTTCCAGGGAGCGATTAAAATTCATAGGAGAATTTAATTGCAGTGTTTCTCTTGGATCGAAAATTTTTTCCTCAAACCTTTCAGTTGTTCCAGGAATAAATTCTTGCCTTTTTGGAATTGATTGGATTGTTTTGTTTGATTTATGGGAGCTACCCATAAATTCATTTTGCAATAATGTAAGAGCGTTGGAAAAGAAAAATTCCAAACAAAATGACCATTTTCTGGCAGTGTTAAAAAGTGAATTCCCAAAGTTTTTTCAGGGGGATTAGGAGTTTGCACCAAAACTGAAGTAAATTTTGAATTAAAACAGAATCTGAAACCTGTTTTTAGACCAAAAAGAAATGTGCCTTCTTTTTCAAAAGAAGATATTGAAATTGAACTAAAAAGACTACAGAAGAATGGTGTAGTCGAAAAGGTTGACTATTCTGAGTGGGTGAGTCCCACTGTGTATGTTAAAAAGAAAAATAAGAAGATTCGGGTATGTGCCGATTTTCCTACAGGCCTTAATGACTGTCTGATTGATCACAGTTATCCACTTCCATCTAACAGGACAAGGATGTTTGACCGTTCAGACCAACATGGCCGACTGACCAAGTCTCGTTTATTCACGTTTACGTCCGAGAGTTTACATTATAGACATTGGACAAAGGGGGACAACTCCCACCGATCCAAGAGACATAACATAGTTAAAGAGAATACAACGATTGAGTGTCGAATGATGAAGCAAAATGGTCAAAACGGTATATCAACCTCAAATGATGAGAGGTAAGGTTCAGGGAGAATGTATCAACTGCTGTAATAAAATTCATTATTGATTGCCCAACATGCTACAATAATTTCCTTGACACAAAAACCTTAAATGTCATTTACCAGTATACAATGTGATACCAATCTGTGTTTAACATGCGGAGACTGTAACTTGCGCCCAAAACAGCTCTCGGATATAAATTTATCTCGGCGAATCACGTGGTACAGAGGAACTATTAATATCTTGGAATGACTTGAAAAAGGTAAATGACCAAGAAAGAAATATACTTGTGGTAAAAGCAATCGTCTTAATGAAAAAATATATTAAATTATACAGAATCATTACAACATTAAGATAAACTATATTATATGTATTGCGTATTTAGCCTTTTTTTATTAATAAATATTAGTTATCCACATAATAACACATTAAGATAAACTATATTATATGTATTGCGTATTTAGCCTTTTTTTATTAATAAATATTAGTTATCCACATAATAACACATTGGATAGAAATTCTACCATGAAATCTGTGGTCTTCTTTATTTTTTTAGTTTTTGTTTCATTTGCCTGAGACAACCTTGTTAGAAACAAGTGTTGATTAATATTTTCATTTCTTTTACTACCTATTCCACACTTTTTTAACATAATTATTTTACAACTATTAAAATATGTGACATTTTTCCATCCAAATTGATTAAATCATATTTTTTAATTCATATCAGATTAAGATTTTATCATTATATCATTACGAAAATAGTTGTGAAATAATTGATTTGATCCTTGTCAGGTTTGGAACTTATATTTAAATATAATATATTAACATTATAATAAAAAGAAGTAATTGTTGAAATTAAGAAATGTTTTGTAGCAGGGTTTAATTTTATTTTATTACATGTTTAAAATAATAATTTTAATGTTTTGTATATATGATCACTAGGGCTGTGACAACAACATATTTTTTCATTGTTTTGACTCTTGAGTATATATCCACTAATATCTTATATTTTTTTTTATATAGACGGATGTTGTTCTCGGTTGATGAAGTGTATCTAACTGCGTCGTCTATAAACCTGAGACTGAAAATAATGAAAAGAATATTCTGTTGTCATATCACATTAGAGTATTTACACGAATTGGGATTTGAATCAATTAAATTGAATTTATTTTATTAACAAATAAATGTCACCCAGAATAAAACGTTCACGTGGAAGCAAATATTAAATTCAATTGTGTTGTATTCTTAATACTCGTCAATTAAAAATTTTTAAATTCTACGAAAAATGTCAGTCTAATCAAACATTATCTTTTGCAAGCATTTTGAAAAAGTGATCGGTGGATCTTGTGGTAGGTATCTACCCTTGTTATAACTCTGAAGTTGGGAAGAGTTATTTCCCTTAGTTGTCGTTAATTATGCAATGGCGCCTCTGAAACACCTGGGAAAATGATTGGTTCGCTGTGCATGTCTTAACGTAATATGAATAATGTTTATCTAATTAGAATAAATTCACTATGTTTACATGTATATATTTATACATCTTTTTCCAAAAGATATAAAATTCCATAATTATATAAACGATTAAATATATTTACATCATCATCAGGTATTCTTCCTTCAATTTAATTTTTATTTTAACAAATTAAAACAATATATATATATATATATATATATATATATATATATATATATATATATATATATATATATATATATATATATTGCTTACTCAACTATTTATTTTTTATGAACATAGCATATGATTCGGATGAGCTCACAAAATAATTCAATATCTTTAGAATTCTGAACATATTTATCGTTAAGTGAACACTGTTTGACTGTTTTAACTGTTTACATGTCGATTTCTTTAAACACACAAACATTGATGCTTTATACATATAAATATGAAATGATGTATTAAAACATCACTGGCGTTATTTTACTTGTCTTTTCATGAAGACAACATAATACGATAAATCCTCTCACATAAGGGTTGCTCAAAAGGTCATTTAACGTTATTTTTTTATTATGAAACGATTTTTCTCTCCATTACATGTGACAGTTTTTATTACATACTAATAATTATGGACCATCGATACGCACTATAGATGAAACCCTATCATATGTAACACGATGTAATCTAATTTAATGTCCTCATAACTTTAATCGTGGATGTTTCTGGTGAGCGACGGAATTCCGATGTATATAGGAGGGTATTTTGCAGGGGGGGTATAGTGGTGTTGTGGGTGATGTTGTTGATAGAAAACATTTCGTTGTATATCGAGGAGTTCTTGGTGAAGCTTGTTTTTGATGGTGTTGTAAATGGCGTTGTTGATAGAACACTTTGATCCTACCCTCAAGTTCAAAGCATCCGGTACAATAAACCACTAAAACTTAGCATGGATAATCTAGTAACCATTAGTTGAGGTTTGTTAGTTATAAAAACTAGCTGTTTTCCCAGTGTATGTGAGACTCATGTAATAGACAAGAAAATAAATGGTTGTGAGATGATTTTATGAGATTCACACTAAAAACAAAATATTATAAGATTCCAAGATACTGCTGTAGGTTTATGTTATACATGGTGGTCGCTAGAAAAGCGGGAAATTTCTCAAACAACGATATATTTTTACAAAGAACAATTTTTACAAAGTTTTTCAAAGAAAAATGTTATATTATACTCATAGACACTAAAGATGCCGTTTGTGCACTTAACTGTAGTGTCTTAACCTAGAAATCCAAGCTCGTGTGGCGTTATGAAGAGTAACTTGTTGGATATCATTCCAAGCTCTTGCCAAGCACGTTTCAAGTCAACAATAGAGTGTATGTCACGCCGACAGTTCTGCGTTTCTGTTAATAACAAGCTCCAAGCACAGTAATCCATGGTTGAACACCCATTCGACAACAAAAGAACCAATCAGAAAATAGAATCTCGCATTTTATTCATGATCTAAGCTGACCTTCAAATTTCCCGCTTTTCTAGCGACGACCCTGCATTTATAAATGTATCATATTATTATATCCATGTCATCAGACACACACTAAAATCAGCAAATTGATTTTACGAAATCACATAAGGTGTGACGCAAGATTGTTTAACTTGAAAATATTGAAACGAGAAGAAGGGAAATAATAAAGAAAGACTAAGGCGTCACAGCTATTGGCAATTAACCAGCTCATATACATAGGAGAAGGTAATACCTGGGAGGATGCATCCCATGACAGATCTGAACCATAGTTTACAACAAGGCTGGCCTTCCTCTAACATGTTAGGATAATGAAAAGGTGAAACATGACCCATACATAAACACAAACCGCGAACAGTTTCTACACTTTGATCGCTGGTTAGTGAGATGTATGTCTAAAACAAAGGTTAATTAAAGTGTTTAAATCTGAAATCAAAAGTAAAGTTAATCGAAAGTTTAACCGTATCAATTTCATGTATAATTTGTTATGATTTTGTATCGAAGGAAAGAAATAAGTGACATTTGTGTTTCAGCATAAAGAAGAAGAAGCCATTGAAATCAATACAGAAATCGTTAATAAAGGAAGGTAATAATCTAACTGTAGCTAAACGCTACGGCTTCTATAGACATGGGATGTGACTTGCAAGCAAGAAAGATAGCAGTACGCATGTAATTCAGGCTAAAAAAACCTTTTAAGCCAACAATAGATGGATATTGAGACAAATGGCATTTTTAACTGCTTAGTAAAAGGAAAGCCGTGAATAATATGCAACAAAAAGGAATATTTTGCTAATGCTTGACGTTTGAAGACGTGAGATAAAAAGCAGGTAAATAGAATAATAACACGGTCACATGGCGACAAAAATAAAAGTAATGTTAGTTGTTTGAATGAAGATGTGTATTTCAACAGTATTTAGCAGTTACCATCAACCAATACAAAAACGTCAATGTAAATAGAGGTCAACGCAGTGACTATGAGAAACTCTGCCCCTCCCCCCCCCAAAAAAAGTAACCCTAACAAAACAGCATGGAGTAGCAGTCAAAGCTACGACAATACGGTTAATTGCTTTCGGCAGAACAACCAATGTCGTCTAGCAGTAAGACTTCACAACTAATTCATCTGTGTAACATTCTATGATGTGATACCAATATTGATAAAAATACAAACATTAATGGAGTTAGGTTTAGTTACCCAAACGTTCACTATAAAATCGGTAACTGCAAAGTTGGTTGGTTGTTTTGTTTTACGGCATATCAACCCTTTTCAGGTTATTTAATGTCGAATCTGGTGATTTTGAAGAACGATTTTTTAATATAGTATATTTGTTTTTTTAGGTCGTATTCTATTTAACCCATAGTTGGGACCCTAACAGGTGCTACCACTTCGGGTCAGAGTGGACCTGGGAGCAATGGCAATTAAAGGGTGGCTCAACACTCCCTAAGGCCTGCAAGCTGGGGCCCTCACCATCGGATATAGTTTAAGGTCATATCCAGGACCTCACTGCAAAGTGATCATGCACAGAATATCAATGATTAAGCAGGTTGATGCATCGACCGTAGCTAAAGGTGTAACTTTGCTATAAAAGAGGATGCCAGTTGCATTTGCAAACAAAACATTGTCAAACTGAGGAACGAAACACAAACATCAAGGCAACAATGATATCCATCGTTTTTGGCTTAGAGAGTTTTCACTTTTATGTATGTAGATCACAAAATAACAATTCACACAGATCATAAGCAATTAGAATCGATAGTGCTGAAGAACATCGCGAGCAGCTACGAAACTTGTGAGAATTCTAATGAAAGTGAAAGGATATGCTGTTATATTGATATATACTCCGGGAAAATGACCAATTGCGTACTGCTTATCATGAGACCTAGCAAGAACATTGAAGAAATTGACCGCAATGGTTACAGTATGATAAATTACTTAATTTTGCACCAAATAAAGAACATCAGAGTTTGAGAAGTTGCATAACCAATTTTTAAAAGAACTTGTAAATATGTTTATGTCTGGCCAGATTGATATGACTGCACAAACACTTGAACTTTAGAGACGAGATTGGGATTCAGGGTGTATTTTGCTTAAGCAACTGAATCATAAATGCAAAGAGGAATATTGGATGAACTTTATGCACGTCAACTAGTTGATTAACCCATATTAAGAGCTAGTTTATTTGTATAATGGGTAGGGATAAATAAAGACATTGAGGATCTAGTGATTAATTCTCAAAACTGCCATAACGATCAAGCATTTATTCAGGCTTAATCGCTGCACCAACTTGAAACTCTTTTTTACTCTTGGCAAAATGTCAGCACAGATTTATTCTCAATAGCTTAGAAGCAATATCTCCTTGTGGCGGACCAGTACAGCCTACATCTCCTCATCTAACGCCTTTATTCTACCTCATCAGCAGCCGTCATCAAAAATATAAAATCAATATTTAAAGAACGAGGTATACCGAGAAATTCGGTTCTTGGACTGAATATTTCACGAGTAAGTAGTTCAAAGTCTTTTTCCAGATCATACAACTTCTTACACAAGATATCGTCAAGACACAACCTGAAACTTAACGCGAGGATTGTTGGTATATGCAATAGAATTTAGACAAGACAGTTATTTAACGATAATGACATATTACTACTACTGCTACATCATCATCATCATCATCATCATCATCATCATCTTGCTGCCTCATCCGAAGTAGTATTCCCTATCTGCCATATCACCTAAAACATCTTCCTTGGAGATGAATGTATCTCGTTTCATCTTATCTGGAAAAATTAACTTTCGTAACCGATTGTGAGATGATGGGTGCCTCCACAGTACAAATGATGAAACAAGTTCAACTGTGGCGCGTGCACAATGCCCGTAAAACTGAACACGTCTCTTACATGCTGATGTTGATACTCTCGGTATGTCTCCACATATCATTTACAAAGTTAGGTGATTTTGCCATGAGAGATTAAGTACTCCTCAAGTACAGGATTACATGAGCTTCTTCTAGATTCATATATCAGTCCATTTTCATTGATTGTATCCACAGAGATACGCAGGATGTAGTCTATTACAATGATGAAAAGGAAAAGTGCAAGTAAGAATACCAGCCAGAATTGGGAATACCAGCCAGAATGTCGAAAGGATCTATTTCACCATCTGAGGGCAAGACATTCAGAGCCACACCAATGTCTACGAACAGAAACTCTCGAGGGGAATTGTTCAGTTGTCGACAAATACCGACACCACTAGTATCCAAGCAGTAACTTTACGATGATAAGTCAAGAACAGTCGTACAAGGGGAGATCAAATAACTGTTATTACAAGCAGCATAACAAACAACACCTCGACATGCT
Organism: Euprymna scolopes; assembly: GCF_053919585.1. NCBI lineage: Eukaryota > Metazoa > Mollusca > Cephalopoda > Sepiida > Sepiolidae > Euprymna > Euprymna scolopes. The sequence goes on along the minus strand of NC_136508.1, from coordinate 108,668,628 downwards.
TTGCAGTCTGTTTATGTCCAGCATGAAAAAACAAATCTATGGTAGCCCGGAATTATTTAGCATCCTCCTACGTCATCATCCATGTTGATGGCATTTGTCGACGGAATTGACATTCTATCAGACGAGTTAGAAGAAACTTGATACTTGGTGGTAAATTTTATCTGATCACACACATATGCAAATCGGCATCAGAAACTTTGTGAAAAATATTGAATAATTCAACTTCCCTGTTTTCCCAAGCTTATAACTACTCGAAAAATCTAATTACCCTATTGTTTTTTCAATTAAAGGAGCAACGATCCAGGTTCCATTAAAAAAAAAAAAGTGTATTTTTTTTAAATAAAAAAAAAGGTTTTAAACTTCGGACTTTACAGGTAAATTTCTAAAAAAACACTACTTTGTTGTTTTAAATTTGAATATATTATTTATTGATCTTTTATCTTCAATTTGTGATATATAAAACTTTGGTGAGTAAATTAATTATTTACTTTTTAATAGACATTTCAAAATGGGGGGCGTGACTTTATTCGACCCCATATCTTTCCAAGCTTATAACTACTCGAAAAATATAATTAATACCCTAATTTTTTTTTCAATTAAAGGAGCAACGACCAATGTTTCATTTTTAAAAAACACACAAAAAAAAACAAAAAAAAAACAACGTGTTTAAAAAAAGTTTTAAACTTCGGACTTTACAGGTAAATTTTTAAAAATACACTACTTTTTTGTTTTAAATTTGAATATATTAATATTGATTTTTGATCTTCAATTTGTGATATATAAAACTTTGGTGAGTAAATTATTTATTTACTTTTTAATAGACATTTCAAAATGGAGGGCGTGAATTTTAAAAAACGTTTGTCTAAAATATTATATTCGGTTTATTGGAAAGAGCATAAAATTTCATATCGACCCTGAACATATCGTAAAAATAGAATCAATAGAAAAATTGTGATAGATTTTTAAAGTTTAAAAATTGAAAAATACTGAACTCGTGAAATTCAATTGATTTCATTACTGTTTAAACAAATATTTCTATTATTTTTTTATACAACTTTAATAGTTTATTTTGGAAGTATAATAATGCATAAAGAAAATAAACACCCCACTTTTAAAGGAGAAATTACGAGTTTTTTATATTTTATTTGCAGTTTCGTGTTAGGGGTGTCAAAAATTCCTACAAAAATTCTGATACACCTAGCACACTTCAGAAAAGGTCATTAGCCGACCTTAGCCACGGAAGAACGGAATCTGAGGACCAGACATCACATACACGGACCACCAAGCACATAGTGGATCCTGAAGATATGCCTGCGACCTAAAATGTATAAAAGCTCCAAATGGACTAGATCTATAAAACTCCTCAAAAACTTAGACAAAAAAAACTCTTTATTCTATAATTCACAAGAAAAAAAAAAGAAATTAAAATAAACCATAAAATAAATTAAATTAAAATATAATTTTATCAAGTAATTAAATGAGTAAACTCTTAGGGGAATATGGATGTGAGAGTTATGCCCCTTGTATAACTCAAATGTATAGAAGAGTTATTGGCCTTAGCTTTTATTGATTTCACTGTTATTACGTTTTAGAGATAATGCATGGGATAAATTAACGCCTGTCTTATCGGGTCATTATCATTTAATCATTGACAAATATATAATGTAAACTGGATAAAGAAACAAATCCGGCACACTTAACTAATGTACGGATATTTTTAGACGAGGAACGAAATAATGATTACACCGTATTGCGAAGATCTAATTTCATTGTTCTTTAGCAGTTGATTTTCTCTTTTATTAATTTCACGTTTAAATCGTGTTTTTCATCTTTTAATCTTGATTCGTTTATATTTTCATATATTTATTTTCTTAATTAATTGGACATATAAAACAAAATTTGTGTCAATTTACTAGAAGAAATCTTAATGGACAAAACAAAGAATTCATCCACCTTTTTTCGTAATGAATCCCTGGAATGAAAGGTAAGTTATTTTCTTCTTTTTATTGGGTTAAGTGGTGCACTTTCAAAAATTTCATTTCATTAACTTTTAAAATAATGTTAAATATTAAAATAAGTTTATTTTTTATTGCAATCCAATAAAACTATGGATTCTGCTTTTAAAAAACGTGAATAAAAAATATATGAATCTTCAATCAATAAAAAATCTTCGAAGAACATATTCAATCTGACATTAAGATTTTTTAAAATCAGAAATTTGTTTATTTTTAGTAAAACTTATGTGATTTCTTAGAAAATAAATAATATGTATGATAAACACGATAATTTAATTCAAATATGGTTGAATTGTAGACAACTTAGCAAAAAACAATGATTTTTTTCTCTATTTAATTTTGTTTGGTATTATTATACAAACACCGTGACAGCGAATTAGTAAAATCTTTTACGTAGTATTCTGTTACGTTTGTGTGTGCTGAACACGAATCTGAAAACTGGGTTAGGGTTAGGGTTAGGGTACATTTTTTTCTACTAATTCGCTGTCACGGTATTTGTATAAATTTACCGTTTTGTTTTTTTTTCTGAATACAATTATTTAGTTGCTAGAGACTTTCAATTGATTATTAATATTTATATCCAATATTTATATTTAAGAATGCAATCACTTTCTTTAATGTTTACATAAAATGAACATCACCAATTAGCAGGAACTTCATATTGACAAATTATTTGTAAACATTCACAATCTAACCCGTTAAAGTTTTCCCTTTTAACATGTTTTAATCTATTTTCATTGGCTAATAAGTTTCAACATTCTTAAAAATATTCGCAAAGAAAGAAACTATATATATATATATATATATATATATATATATATATATATATATATATATATATATATATCATTATTTAAGATATTTCTTCCTATATGGATTTAAGGTAAACTGAGCACCGATTATACCAGTTAACGAGACATGCAATTGTTCGCAGGTAAAAATTTTTGTGGCAGTTCTTTTGCTTCCTTACGTTTTTTTTTTTGTTTTGTTTTTTTTTTTTTGTATTTTGTATTTTCATTTGACAGTTTAATAAACAAAACATTCCATCAAATATCAGTGGGCATAGCAAACCTTTGCATAAAGTGACACCGTGGCAGTTATTGTGTAGGTGTATCAGAATTTTTAGGGATTTTTGACACCCCTCACACAAAACTGCGAATAAAATATATTTAAAAAAAAACTCGTAATTTCTCTTTTTAAAATGGGTTGTTTATTTTCTTTGTGGAATATACTTCCAAAAGTGTTAAAGTTGTTTAAGAAATAATAGAAATCTTATTTTTTATTTAAAAAAAAAAAAATGTTTACAAAGTGCTGGCGCGCCTTCATGCAGCCCTTCTTTTATGTAATGAAATCAATTGAATTTTACGAGTTAAATATTTTTCATTTTTTAAACTTTAAAAATCTATCAAAATTTTTCTATTGGTTCAATTTTTACGATATTTTCAGGGTCAATATGAAATTTTATGCGCTTTCCAATAAACCAAATATAATATTTTGGACAAACGTTTCTTTTTTTTTAATTCATCCCGCCATTTTGAAATGTATATTAAAATTTTCATAATTAATTCATGTACCAAAGTTTTTTTATATCACAAAATGGAGATAAATGATCAATAAATAAAATATTCTAATTTAAAACAAAAAAAAAATAGTTTTTAGGAAATTTACCCTTAAAGTCTAAAGGACCGAAATACTAAGTTTGGTTACAGCACGCATTAAAAAGACATATAAATTATGCCCCTTTAAGGCACTGGAATATAAAGGCGAATAGACTCAGGTTGGTCTCCCTTTATTTGAACAGTTAAAATAAATGTGCGTTCGTGTTTTTTATCCTTGTTTAAAAAAGTATTTTATTTAAAAACGGCATGGAATATAAGTATAAATATGGATAAATTCTTAACAATGAACAATTGAACTATTCATCGAATACTAGTTTTTATAGGTAAGTGATTTTTTGGAATTTATATATATTTTTTTATAATCGAAGGAAGTAAAATTTCGTTGTTTGTTTTTAATCTTTTTTAAGGAAAAGCGATTTAAAAAAAAACATATTGCATAATTTGCTTTTAAACCTGTTATTTTTTTTTTTAATTTTGGTCTTTGCTCGTTTAAATAATAAAAAAAAATAGGGGTTTAATTACATTTTCAAGACGTTATAAGCTTCGAAAGACAGTAAGTCTAAATAGTCCAATGTTTACCACAAATTTTTCTTGGCGATTTCTGACACTGCTAGTTATTGGGTGGCTTTCTATCACTATTATTTTCATCTTACAATTTAATAAACAAAACATGCCGTCAAATGTCATTGATCATAGCAAACCTTTGCATAAAGTGACACCGTGACAGTTATTGGGTGTCTTTCTATCAGTATTTTGTTAGATTTTTATTTTTAGCTATTGCCAGGACCTCTAAGGTGACCGTCTCATCTCAGCTCTTTCTCTTACTTCTAACGTAATGTTCAGCTATAATCATTATCAAATTAAATGGACGCTTGAAAATAAGTTAACACTAAACATTTATCCAGGTCGGTAGAAGAGTAACTTATATTGTTCTTATAGTTTGTGCAATTCTGTTTATAAATAGAAATGGTCCAATAATTTTATATTAAATATATTTTTTAAAATTATACTCCATTATATAATCTAAAATATTGGCATGAAACCAAAAGAAATGTTTTATTTTTCAAGATACATACACATTATGTAAAGTTTTACACTGGCGAACCTCAAGAATCAATACTGACCCGAACTTTATTCCTTATGTTCATCATCTCACAAATCATATTCTTAACATATAAATGTTTTATTTTTTAAGATACACATTATGTAAAGTTTTACACTGGCGAACCTCAAGAATCAATACTGACCCGAACTTTATTCCTTATTTTCATCATCTCACAAATCATATTCTTAACATATAAATGTTTTATTTTTTAAGATACACATTATGTAAAGTTTTACACTGGCGAACCTCAAGAATCAATACTGACCCGAACTTTATTCCTTATGTTCATCATCTCACAAAGCATACTCTTAACATATAAATGTTTTTCTAGCAACCTACACAGTAGTGTTACACAAATAAGACTTGGTAAGAAAGTTATTAGTTATCTTTAATTTCTTAGAGGAAAAACTTGTGCTTTATGTTGTAAAGCATGGACAGTCAACAATCCCTTACTATTCAACAACCCTGAGTTTTTTTTTTTTAACAGCAATAGAAAAAGCGAATCTTTTTGCCCGAGGATTTGCCTCAAACTCCACCAATGGATAGTCAATGGTAATTGAGAAGACTAATTTACTAGCCCGATGATTATTCTTAACTCCATCTTGCACCTAGCAAATTACTTCCAATCAGATTTCGCTTTAAGGGTAGAAGCCACGCCTGATCACCTTCCCAAGTTTGTGATATCATAAAAAATTGGACACCTCAAAAGCATGATCTTATACTATGGGAAAATGCACAAATCTCTTCACACTCTTAAAAAATGTCTTACCTGATTACTAGGACATTGACTCTGTTGAATTTTGGCGAAGGAACTGACCTACTGCATTATCGCCTAAGTAACCTCCTCCATCATGACCACAAAGAATAAAATTTCGTTCTGACCAACAGTATGGATTTAGGTAAGCTTGTTCTACTGAAGATATAACTAATCTCTGAACGTATATACGCACACTGCATAGGTATGACACGGTCACCTTCTCTTGAAAATTAAATCATCTGGTATTACTGGATGAATAATCAAATCTTTCTCATATAAGAAAAAAAAATCTAGTTTGTCCTCAACATTCATACATGAAAACGACATGGAATGTCGGATTGTTTTAGGTGTCGATCTTTTGAACGATATTATTCCTTTATCGATCTCCCTAATAAGATTATCACTGGAAAGAATATATTTGCTGAGGACACCACATTATAAAATACACGAGAGTAAAATAAATGAATGTATATCCAAGGAATTGGCTGAATTCTAGTAAGACTATGCTTTTTTCCTTTTATAATTACAACAAACCTCAACCACGTATGAGAGATTACCTTAAACCTCTTCATTCAAGGACTTCAGCTTAACATTGACAGTGAAGGTGGACTCTCTCCTGTGCTAGAAAATTATGCCTGAGATTATTCTATACAGTAGCTAACTTAATAGGTTCGGTACTGTCACCTAAAATTAACCCCCTGAACATCGCCGATATGTTGCATCAATGTGTTTATTTTACAAGCATTTTAACGAGCTCTAAGCACTTGAATCCCCTCAACATAAATACACCCTACAAACATAGTTCCATCTTAAGATATCTAGATGCCTTCTCCTCAAAAAACTTATTCCCCGAAATTTTGGAATTCCCTCTTTCGTCTCTGCTTCCGTGACTGTACTCACATGCAGAAGTTTAAGACATATTGCTGCTTAATTTCGTCTGCAAACTTTGTCCCATTCATGTAACGCAGTAAAAAACACTTTAATACTTGATAAAAATAATAAAAACAATACAATTTTATTTAAGCTCATGAGTTATTGATAGACTGCGACATAATAGTTTACTTTTATACGATTTCTGGCTACAAAACAACTGGAAATATCCTCAATAATTAAACCGTTTTTTTCGGATAGGGTTACATGATTAATTATCGATTGGCAGAAAAGAGAAGCTCATAGTATCAATGCTGGCATCGCTCAAGGATTCAACTCTCTTCTTTATCTTTATAATCTCCCAAATCATAATCTTAGATCATTTGTAGGCATTTATTCAAACGACACTACCATCTATGACAATACTTTCAAATTTGACAATCAATATCTCTCTGATTGTCGCTTTATTTGCATGTGGTGCAAAACGATTATTTTCATGCATCTAAAACCAAGCTTCTCTCTTTCCATGAAATGAATGGTGAAGCACTATATGCTTTGACAATCTTTGCGGACTTAATTTCAATTCTCATCCATAATGGAACACCTACATACAATGTATTGCCAAGGCCGCCGGAAAAATGATTGGATAATTCTATGGATCCAGTAGATATCTCACTCTCGATGCAATCATCGACCTGTATAAAAAATTCTTATTAAAACAGAAACGTTGTACTATCGTGTTGTCTGTGCTGCTATCGTTGTTTGTATCACAAGTGCTCGACTGTATGGTTCACTAAATCATTTGCGGCAAACAGCTGACTCATAAAAATGAGCAGCAATTTCCATTATGTAACTTATTTTAATACATCTAAAACTAAACTTCTCTTTTTCCACCAAAACCGTTCTTATCCTCAACTGAAATAAATGGTGAAGCACTATATGCTTTGACAATCTTCTCGGACTTACCTTCAATTCTTATCTCTAAGTCCTTTGTGGCAAACAGCTGACGAAATTTCAAGTAATAGTTTCTTCTACAAGAACTGTCCTCTATAATTAATTAACTTATAAATTGTCCATCACGGAACACATTGGTTGATTTGATAGCTGAGTTGTTACACATTCTTCAAAGACCTGTGACTCAGTGTCTGAGTATTTCTAAAAATTCAATTGCAAAGTAATATTTTCTTGAAGGTTGCAGATTTAATCTGCAGTGTATGCGATGGAAAATACAATTGTAAATTACTTCGGACGTTTATTCAGTCATGGCTGACGAAACACTTATATGCTGTCTCCATGATGTAAATAAAGAGTTCAATTTGAAATTCAGTGTACATTCATGAGTTCGACTGAAAGATTCCAGATTTCAACAAGATACACCTGGAGAAGGTCGGAGGTAACATCAGCCACTCAAGATTAGTCTGAAGAATCCAAATAATACGAATTTTTAACATTTTAATATTTGACTTATCATAAATTCACAAATTTATTCTTTTAACTCCTTTTGTCTTTTGTAAATATTTACCATTATCTAATCAAATTTTATTGAAATACTAAAACTCTATCTAAACTAGCTACGAACTCAGGGTTCAAATCGGCAACATTTCCCCCTTTTATGAATAAAAACAACTCTAGTTTTCTTTTTCCGCACACAACCCGACCACAAAAATATCAGACCCATATCCTTATTTTTGTTTCAACTTTAGTTAGTGAGTGCCAGCTCTCTTATTTTATTTAGACAGGAATCACGCCCCAACCTCATAGCATTTCTCTAACTTTGGCCCTAATACCTCATGAACAATATCGATTGTTCCACCAGCCACCATTTTGTTATTGTTAATCAGAGCCGCTTGTCTCACCTCACAATTGGACAACATCTCATTCGATAGTTCCTTACCCTTTTCCTTCTATGGTTGAAAACAGTTCTTATTCACTTCATGAATTGCATAGCACATTATTAATCATTAATAATCACCTACGTTTGAGAATAAAAATAGAAACAGAAAATCCTACTTGCAATATCTTAACTTGGCAGCCCTCAATTATACAAGATAATTGTTCTGTTATGTATATCCGGAAAGCATCACACCTTTTCTATAAACCTTACTTTTTAAGAAGAAAAAATGTAACTGCATCGCCCGTATGTGCCGAACAGAAGCATTTCCTACAGCTAAACACTTAACTACTGCTCCACATCAATCATTTCCAATATCCCTGCTGGGAACGTCAAATGGTACTTTGTCATCTAGACTGCTATGGCTAAGGTATCACTAGCGTGTGAACAGTGGACCCTATAATCTATATTTATGACCAAATTCCACGTAAATAAATTAATTACATAACAGTGGCATTGTGTTCGTTACTACTCTACTTTCAAACGAGTCGTTGTTTGTTTCGTTTACCACACTCTTTTCTTCTACCTCTTCTTTTACACACGTCCATTCACTTTAGTGACTAAAAATCGTCTCTCCTCCCGCTTTTCTTTCCTCGTTATTTATGGAATCAGGGTACGAGATTCCCCGAGACTTTTTTCCACATAAAAGCATGCGGGCGTCATCTTGATTCTCAATTTGTGCTCTGCAGGTACAAACGCGCAGCTGCTTTAATGGTAAGCCACTTCTTTCTCCACAATCCCCCTGATCTCATGATCACAGAGACGGCAGTGGGGTGGCGATCGCCGCCGTTGGGTGCTTCTGTGAAGGGGGACAGTGCTGCTCTCGTCTTCGCGTGCGCTCTCATCAACCACCTGATGGTTAGGGAAGGCTTCAATCTCCATGGAGGCTACTGATATCAGAGTCACTGCTTGATAGGGATGGTGCAAACCAAAGCGATGGCCCACTCGTCTCAGAGTCAGAGTCAATCTCATCATGGAGGTGGTACATGTGTCGCCGGACGTAGGTCCCTAACGTGACGGGGTACACCATCAACCTGGACACACTGCTGACTCACCACATCGGTCACTGTGCCCCGTTTATACTTGTCAGTACATCCGTTTATGGCGGCTTATCCCAGACAGCATCCCCTTTGGCATATTGATTCCGTTCTATCTCAGTGGCCACAGTTGTATCGGGGTGGATTTCTTTTTCTCGGACACGGTACTGATAGATTGCATTTGCAGGCGCCGTTCCTGGAGAGACGCTATCCTTCGGCATGAGATTATACCAGTCAACAGCTTCTGCGATGGTGCACTACTTCCTGGCTGCAATTGTTTTGATGCTGCGATGGCTTCTCTCAGCTATACCATTGGCAGAAGGCACATAAGCACATCTAAGCCGCAGCCGCACACCACATTCTTGTAAGAACTGCCTCATCTGATGGCTGCAAAAGGCTGGGTTGTTGTTTGTCAGCACTTCATTGGGCGCACCTCTTTCAAAGAACACAGATGACAGCTGGCGAATAATGTTGCAAGAGTCCTGGCGCCCGAGGAGTCTCCAGACTGCGAAACGTGGAGGCCCACAATCGATGAGAGTAAGGAAGTGGTTGCAACCATAGTGTGTGATGTCCATACCCACTCTCTGCCACTTACCACTCACTCTCAACTCCCCTTTCTTCCATCGTGCTGGAGCTGGGTCGATGGATTGGCAGGCCTTGCAACTTTCCACTACTCTCCGCATATCTTTTTTTTCTACTCCTGGATCAATCATCTTGACAAAGTACAGTGTCCACTTTATGCCAGGATGTCCACACTGTCGATGAATGTCCATGATGCGCGCTGCATCCACATTACACACAAATGCTGCACATGTGTTTTGCAGATTATCAGAATCTCTCCGAGCACTAGCCAGAAGCCATCGTTGAGGGACTCTTGTCAGAGCATCTGCTCTGTTGAGCGCAGACGGGATCAACACTACGTCCACAGTCAGGTTGTACTCTGTGATGGTGTCGACCAAGGTGGCAAGCTGTCTTCGAATTAACATCTCACTCGATGCTCGTGTCGTCAGCTGTGCTCTGCCACTTAATGCATCGGTTATCCACCGATGAGTGCATGCCGAGTCAGTCATGATATGTAGAACCTTGGTTTGCCATTGAAGCGCCAAGTTAACACCCTTCAATGTGGCATCAAGTTTGGCCAGGTTTATGTGCCTCGAATCATTCTCTGGCCGAAGCCAACAGGCATCTTCAATGATGGAATCATTAACTGCAAGGGCAACTCCAAGGGCCAGTGAACTAGCATCCACCCAGACCGTGAACTCATTCCCGCTGATGCATCACTTTCCCTGAACGGGGTCATCACTGGTCACCCTGGACACAGTCTCTGTCAGCATGCTCCTTAGGGTGACATCGTGTACTTCATCGTCCCATCCCAATGACACGGCTGTTGCACGTCTTTTTATGGCTGCCACGGCCACCCTGAGCCAACCACACACAGGGAAATGGCCTACCATCTTTCCACAAAGCGAAAACACTGTTTGTCGAGTGATGTTTGATGGGACCTTGGGGACGTGACTTCCTCTTCTCCAGCAAAGTCCCTCCTTGCTATTGCACACGTGCAGGCTGAGAACTTTTGCTCCATCGCACAGACGCTCTGGTTCCTTACATGTCAGTCCAAAGCTCTCAAAGTGCATTCTAACCGATTGCACTGACATGAGGCTCTTATTGACGAATATATCATCGATGTATGAGGATGTTGCCTGTTGCACTGCCTCATCTTGCTGCCGGATAGCATGCATGATTGTTGTCATAATGCCTGGTGCCACATTTAGACCGAACCCTAGCCTGGTTAGACAATATCGGGTTCCTCCAATTTCCACAGTCTGAAATGGCCACAATTTCCTCTCAATGCGTATTTGCAGGTAGGCCCTGCGTAGGTCCAGAGTTGCCACGTTCGATCCCTGCTGTCGCCACCTGCCTTAATTTGAGTGCACACACATCAGCCTTTGCCATATATGGGTCGACATGCTCATTAAGCTCACGGTAGTCTAGGACGGGGCGGACCTTTTGTTTGGTCCTCTTGTACGATGGCCATCAAGGGAATCAGCCCTCGTGGGGTTGCCCCCCGCGAGGGCTGATTCTCTGGGTATGGAAGAAGCCAGCCATTGTCGATCCACGTCTGTAGTTCTTCTTCATACTGTTCCCTGAGCCACATGGGTGGGGGATATTCCGATAACCGGTTCCACAAGGATATTGGTGGCTGATCGTTTGACCACTTCCAAGACGCCGTCCATGCATTGGTGTTTCTATCATACTCTGCACAAAAGTCAGGCTCGTCGAGAATTATGGCAGCACAAACGTGTTCCTCACATGGGGAGAACTGTACCTTGCCGGTTCTGTCCACAGTAATTCTCACCCATTCCTGCAGAGTGATCAGTGCTACTGCCATCAAACAGGGGAATTAGCTTGGGGTCAAATCCTGACATCATGCCGAAATAGCTTGTGTTCGTTACAACTCTACTTTCAAACGAGTCGTTGTTTGTTTCGTTCACCACACTCTTTTCTTCTACCTCTTCTTTTACCCACGTCCGTTCGCTTTAGTGACTAAAAATCGTCTCTCCTTCCGCTTTTCTTTCCTCGTTATTTATGAAACCAGGGTACAAGATTCCCCGAGATTCCACGAGACTTTTTTCCACATAAAAGCCTGTGGGCGCCATCTTGATTCTCAATTTGTGCTCTGCAGGCACAAACGCGCAGCTGCTTTAACGGTAAGCCACTTTCTTTCTCCACAGGTATTCTATTTTATCCCCTTTCAATTTCAACAATGAGAAACAAAAGAATTGTTTTTTTAATATACATTTTCTGATTAAATATAACAAACTTTCGAATTTTACATAATAATTCCAACAATATATCGTGTATAAATGATTAAAACAATTGCAAACCAATCCAAACAATTATATTTATTTACAAGCATATCTTTTTATTTTTATTTCATAAAAAGAAATGTTATTATACAAAGGTCGGGTGGTACATAGCAAAACAGGGATGTTGGTGCGTTTTGGTGACGACAGGTGAAAAATACAGTCAACATTATTTCTCCATCCAAACTAAGACTGCTTTTTATTTTTATTTCATAAAAAGAAATGTTATTATACAAAGGTCGGGTGGTACATAGCAAAACAGGGATGTTGGTGGCGTTTTGGTGACGACAGGTGAAAATACAGTCAACACTATTTCTCCATCCAAACTAAGACTGCTTTTTATTTTTATTTCATAAAAAGAAATGTTATTATACAAAGGTCGGGTGGTACATAGCAAAACAGGGATGTTGGTGGCGTTTTGGTGACGACAGGTGAAAATACAGTCAACATATTTCTCCATCCAAACTAAGACTGCTTTTTATTTTTATTTCATAAAAAGAAATGTTATTATACAAAGGTCGGGTGGTACATAGCAAAACAGGATGTTGGTGGCGTTTTGGTGACGACAGGTGAAAAATACAGTCAACATATTTCTCCATCCAAACTAAGACTGCTTTTTATTTTTATTTCAAAAAAGAAATGTTATTATACAAAGGTCGGGTGGTACATAGCAAAACAGGGATGTTGGTGGCGTTTTGTGACGACAGGTGAAAATACAGTCAACATATTTCTCCATCCAAACTAAGACTGCTTTTTATTTTTATTTCATAAAAAGAAATGTTATTATACAAAGGTCGGGTGGTACATAGCAAAAACAGGGATGTTGGTGGCGTTTTGGTGACGACAGGTGAAAATACAGTCAACATATTTCTCCATCCAAACTAAGACTGCTTTTTATTTTTATTTCATAAAAAGAAATGTTATTATACAAAGGTCGGGTGGTACATAGCAAAACAGGATGTTGGTGGCGTTTTGGTGACGACAGGTGAAAATACAGTCAACATATTTCTCCATCCAAACTAAGACTGCTTTTTATTTTTATTTCATAAAAAGAAATGTTATTATACAAAGGTCGGGTGGTACATAGCAAAACAGGGATGTTGGTGGCGTTTTGGTGACGACAGGTGAAAATACAGTCAACATATTTCTCCATCCAAACTAAGACTGCTTTTTAATTTTATTTCATAAAAAGAAATGTTATTATACAAAGGTCGGGTGGTACATAGCAAAACAGGGATGTTGTGGCGTTTGGTGACGACAGGTGAAAATACAGTCACATATTTCTCCATCCAAAATAAGACTGCTTTTTATTTTTATTTCATAAAAAGAAATGTTATTATACAAAGGTCGGGTGGTACATAGCAAAACAGGGATGTTGGTGGCGTTTTGGTGACGACAGGTGAAAATACAGTCAACATATTTCTCCATCCAAACTAAGACTGCTTTTTATTTTTATTTCATAAAAAGAAATGTTATTATACAAAGGTTCGGGTGGTACATAGCAAAACAGGGATGTTGGTGGCGTTTTTGGTGACGACAGGTGAAAATACAGTCAACATATTTCTCCATCCAAACTAAGACTGTCTTCGTTTAAAACTCACTTGTTTCTTTTAGTTCACATTTTCTGAACTTCATAAATGTTTTCATTTGCTTGTCTGATTAGTTTGTGTTGGTGACTTGCATCAGAGTTTAATGATTAGGATGGTCTTTAACAGAGTTCAACAAGAAGGCAGTCTTTTGTTCTATTTTGTTTGTTTCAATGACCTGACTTTAACTATAAAACATGGAATTGATTCCATTGTTTCGAGGTTTTTTGAAAAAGTTTTGGAGTGCCTTACTGTTATTCTATTCTCAGAGATCCAAATGCCCAGTTCCTGACTTGCCTAGTCTCAACCTTAATGGTCAAGTCACTCATACTATGGTATATCTCAAATGCAATAACGTTATACATATATTATAAATGCCATAAGATTATACATATATTATAAACATCATAAAAATCAATCATGATTATGTTTATATGTGAATGCAAATAATAAGAAATTAAATCTCATTTCTTTTTTATTTACAGGTGTTGAATTGAAATGGGTGATCACATACCTGAAGAATTACTAAACACTAAATGGTTGCCTTACATAGAAGATAACAACGACAAAATATTTTTCTGGAAACTATGTAAAAAATAATCTGAAATATTTTTAATAAGTAACACTTCATGAACTCTGAAGAATTTTGGTAATAACCTTGTTTACAAGAATCAAATTAGGTGACATCTCTTGTTACATAATAGAAAAGGCGAGATACATCAGCATTTACAAAGCAATCATCAACATCATGAACGTTTATTTATGACATCAACTAATTTTAGTGATAAATACATAAATAAGTCATCTTGCGATGTTTTAAACCAGAATGGACTGTGTTCATTATCACTGAAATAATTGCAAGAGCATTAATAGGATCAAACGGCCAAAGAACATCAAGATAATTAAAAGAAAGGGAAAATTATACAGTTTTGGCTTAATTAACAAATTATTATATAAAATGACCCAAAAAAGTTAGGATAAAATACGATATTATCAATAATCACATTACTTACATATTTTCATATTTAATGTTCAGATAAGTAAAAACAAATGCGAGAATATCAAATTAGAAATAGTAGTTATTGAAAAGGAAATATGTAACTATTCACTGAACAAAAAAAAACACCATGTAAATGTTTTACACTTTAGTTTCTCTTAGAATGAAATGACCAAAAAAGTTAGGATAAAATACGATATTATCAATAATCACATTACTTACATATTTTCATAAAATATTTCATTGGAACATGCAGGAATACAGTGTGGAAAAGCCACATTCTTGCAAAGTGTGTGGATATTCTAGTGGTAAAAAATCATATTTAGTAAAACATATGAGAACTCACACTGGAGAAAAGCCACATTCTTGTAAAGTTTGTGGATATACTTACTCTCAAAAATCAACATTAGTGAGACATATGAGAACTCACACTGGGGAAAAGCCACATTCTTGTGAAGTATGTGGATATTCTTGTTGTCAAAAATCAATGTTAGTTGCACATATGAGAACTCACACTGGTGAAAAGCCATATTCATGTCAAGTATGTGGATATTCTTGTTCTTTACAATCCAAGTTAGTGAACCATAGGAGAATTCACACTGGTGAAAAGCCACATTCTTGTGAAATGTGTGGGTATTGTTGTTCTGAAAAATCAAACCTAGTAAGACATATGAGAACACATACTGGGGAAAAACCATATTCTTGTGAAGTTTGTGGATATTCTTGTTCTCAAAAATCAACATTAGTAACTCATATGAGAACTCACACTGGTGAAATGCCATATTCTTGTGAAATATGTGGGTATACTACTTCTCAGAAACAACATTTAGTGACGCATATGAAAACTCACACTGGGGAAAAGCCACATTCTTGTGAAGTGTGTGGATATTCATGTTCGGAAAAATCAACGTTAGTGACTCATATGAGAACTCACACCGGGGAAAAGCCATATTCTTGCACAAAATGTGATTATTCTTGTTCTCATAAATCAAGATTAGTGATACATATGAAAAAACATTTATAAATATCGCGAAAAATAAGCAGCAGTTATGAAAGTTATTTAAAAGAGTCGTCTTCTATATATAAATCTAAATGAAATCAAATAAATCTAAACGAAATACAAATAACTGGTGCAAAATAAAATAAAAAGCCATATTCATGCCACTTTACATATTTGATAAAAACCATAGTTTAACTCGTGCTATTAACATTACAGTTTCACTCATTATTTTTTTTAATAATAAAAATTAATTCAAATCGATATACTCTTGCAAAGCATGAAGTATGGTTTAAGAAATCAAGTTTAGTTATACATATGAGAATTCGGACTGAAAATAATTTTAAAAATTATCTGATGAATACACTAAGTGAACTAAGTGCAAGAGACTTTCAAACTATTGTATTTAAAGAGACGGATTGAATTTTAAAAACACCTCTTAGTTGGAATGTATGAGATAGCAGGTGAATCTCTGGTACTATAATAAAACAAACACATGGAATGTTTAAATAAATTTGGATCGATTCCAGTATCGCAAAACTGCATGGACAACCTATATAGTCAAATAATAACATTGTTAGTAGACTTTTCCTTCGACGAATACTGCACATATATTACCCTCGATGACAAAATCAAGTTATAACATTGGCAAATAGTACGCATATAATGAGTTTTCTAGTGGGTCTCATCGATATTTGCACAATAGTACGTTATTTTATTTCTTAATATTTTACTTATTAAACAAATTTAAACGTTTAAAATTGAACCAAATTTTTCAGTTTAATCAAATTTTGAAATTTTTCAGTAACCCATCACATTTTATGTTAAATACAACATTTGATTCTTTCTCTCTCGACCGATTTCTATAATTTGGGTAAACAACATTGTAAATTTCAATCCCGGTACATCTTTTTAAGGAAAGGAACTTCTATTCACGACACAGACATTCTTATGTTATACATGTTCACAGTATGGTGCCCTCTGCTAGGTCCATCATTTCTCATCTTTTTGTTAACAACTAAACGTTTCACACAGATTCTTATGTTATACATGTGCACAGTAAGGTGCCCTCTAATAGATCCATCATTTTCACGTGTGTTTTTGTTAACTTAAAATATTACACAAATTGCTTTGATGAGGACATCTGAAAACTTAGGTCCTCAACATCTTGTTTAAGTTCTCCAAGGGTAAAAAAGAAAAACCGCATCGACAAAAGTTAACTATCACAATCTGCTTCGACAGTTTAATAAAAAGTAGCTGATTTTGTTTCCAGCTAAACCTACCCTCATTCAGACGATTCTAAACAATGCGATGGTACATATGAAGAAGTCGTTTACCAGGTAGTGTTACTATGTGGCGATATTACGCATACCAAGTAAAGCTGAATAATTTTCCACAAATCAATATTTATAATAGAAAAATGTAAAATTTAACATTGAAGAAAAAATAACATGAAATCATAGATGGGCAAAGAAGTTAGGTACAATCCATAAGTTTTTGACGGGTTGCTGACGAAATATGTTCTTGCAGTGAAGAATCAAAACGAATTAAAAAAGAATAAAAGTGAATCAAGTATGAAGTGAAGGTAAATTTGGATTATACTTTCTTTGTCTCAATAATAACGATGCAATGAGATGCAATGAGATTAAGACTAAACAGAACCCAAACAGATATTGTAGATTCCACGGCAATGTGGACGGCAAGTCTCCTGAGAATGGTTTTGCACTAAAAAAGTGTTAAACTATATAAAAAAAAACTTCATCCATCCGAAATCAGAAAGAAATATAAGGATGGAATACTGTTGCCATATCTGGGCAGGAGCTGCTAAAAACAGCCTATCCTGCCTTGACAGAGTACAAAATAGACTTCGTGGCTTAGTGGGGGATGCCCTTTTCTCTACCCTGCAACCTCTCTCCCACAGAAGAGACATTGCGAGCCTATCCTTGCTTTATCGTTATTTCCATGGCAGGTGCTCGTCGGAACTCCAATCTCTGGTTCCCCCTCGCCAATCTTTCACGATACTGTAGATTCCACGGCAATGTGGACGGCAAGTCTCCTGAGAATGGTTTTGCACTAACTAAAAAAGTGTTAAACTATGAAAAAAAAACCTTCATCCATCCAAAATCAGAAAGAAATATAAGGATGGAATACTGTTGCCATATCTGGGCAGGAGCTGCTAAAAACAGCCTATCCTGCCTTGACAGAGTACAAAATAGACTTCGTGGCTTAGTGGGGGATGCCCTTTTCTCTACCCTGCAACCTCTCTCCCACAGAAGAGACGTTGCGGGCCTATCCTTGTTTTATCGTTATTTCCATGGCAGGTGCTCGTCGGAACTCCAATATCTTATCGTTATGGGGGCGGAGTCAATGAAGGTGATTTTTATCTCTTGTGCTTTTTTAAGCATTTCCTATGCAGAAAGTTTTCTAGAGGCTTGAAAAAGTGGTTGTCGGTAGTTGAGAGGTCTAGACAGTACTACGGATTAGGCAGAGTTTCGTAGCCCAATGCGTTTAAATTCTGCAGTTTAACAACGTGCGGTCTGCCATTTTCATATAGGAGAAGTGGGCCTTTTCTGTTGACTAATGCTGTGTATTGTCGAAGTTTCTGAGGCATTTTATTGACAGTAATTCTCCAGGGTAATCGTTTCGCCTGCATTAAAAACTAAATCAGCATTACCTTCTTTTGTTGCAACTCTAGCTTCGGGAATTGTGCTGTTGAGTTTCATAGGCGTCTAACCATTGAGCTGAGCATCGTCAATTCTCGAAAAACTCACTCTTCATCACAGGCCACAACCCCGACAAGAAAGAGATCTGTTTTCCTGCGTAAAATGGAAGATGCCACTCCATAAAACCGTTTCTTTTTATCATCATTCAGTTCGTGAGGCACTCATTTCTCACGTTTTTATATTTATATATCTTGGAAATGGTCGTATATGTATCATTTAATTTAGAAGCAAGTTATTGTACAGTTGTGAATTCTTCGGCTAAGGCTTTTAATTTATTATTGTTAACATCCGACGGCTGATTATTACGCTCATCCTTTTAAAGACTCGTCTCCTCCATGAAATTTCCTAAACATCCATTGTGCTATGTGTTCAGTAGTGGTTCACAGGTCAAATGCTTTCTTGATATCACGAGCTGTTTCAACACCTTTTTGGCCTAGCTGGAATTGAAAAAAAGAACATTGTGCGAATTTTCTTTTTTCCATCTTATATCCAATGTTATAAAAATTGTTTTCAAACTATTGTGATTTAAACGATTACATAGAGCGAATACTGGTCTGTAAAATGATATATCAAATAAAAATATTAGAGCGAACACTTACTTGAAAATACATAATATGAAATCCAAATTTTAAACTGCACAAAAACATTTCAAATTAATACATAGCTAATTTACCTACTTCATTACTTACGCATAAAAACATGAAATATAATTTCAATAACATGAAATTTTAAATAATATAATAAAGAATGACGATATAACAGTTGAAAAAACAGTAAAAACACCTATTGTTCAGCTGACACACCTATCGTAAAACTGTTATGGCGAGATGAGCAATTCACCGCCGGAACTTTTTATCGAAAGAACGTTATCACCGGTCACCGGTTGTGAGAGCCTTTCCTGGGCGGGAACACTCAAAAACATAACACACCTATCGTAAAACCTTGATTTAACATAATAGCATACATGTTTTTTAGGATACTATATATTTTTTTTAAATATTAACTAAATAATAACTTGGAATATAATCAATAGAAAGCGAAAAATAATTGTAACAACATTTCTGCAAAACAAACTATTTAAGAAAAAGTTAACAAAAAGAGAGAAAAAAAGAAAACTACGAGTAATAGAAGTACGAAAAAAGGACTACTCCTCGCACAGGAATAACTCGACTCTGCAAATAAAAAAAAAATCTACACGATCCTAAAATGATTAATAAAAATTACCACGGTTAAAACCCCAAGAACTCTTTATGTGAAAAAAAAATGAAGTGCCAGAAACAGGAATATTTGATTTATATAGTACGTTATGAATCATATTTCCTATCTCTCTTAACAATTAGGAATTTTCCGAAAATGTTTCACTCACAAAAATAATTAATTAAAAATGATTTGAAAAAAAGTCTTTCGATTAGATGAACATTGTTTCATTCATTTCATATAATCTATTACGAAATACTTCAGTAAAAAAAGATTATTTTAAATAATTCACCACACCGTTTAATACAGCAATTCTTCCTTACACTAAACGGATCTCAAACGAATATATTTCTGTTTCATAAAAAAATTCAAATCAATGAAAAGAAACCTAACAATAACCCTCCTTCTCTGAAAGCTGAAAATTTATTTGATAATCAATCTTTATAATTGAAAATAAAGATAACACCTGGAGTCAATTATTTATTTACACTGCATTCATGTACCTCGTGAATGAATGACGCTTGTATTCTCTGGAGACTTTGAGTTGTTCACTTTGATCTTTAAGGATATTAAAAGTTTTATCCTATTATTTATTAGATGACGTATATTAGTTGCACTTCTAACATGTAATTATTTCCTAGTTTATAGGTATACTCATATTAACGTTAAACATTAAACATCGGCCACACCCATGATTATTATCATTATCCTCACCTCCACCAGAATGCATTTTCTTTTCTAATTATTCTAAGACTATGAATTTTACAAATCTGGATTAGATCCACCAAAAACGTAAATTTATATGTGATATTTGTCGCCAGCAAATCCAAATCACATAACATTACAATGTTTTAACGCTAGCAATTTATGAAAAGAATATTTAATTTCCAAAATGTATGCAATATACGAGTTGCCTTCAATAAGTTTTCAGAGTTTTTCTCCAGTCATTTAAAACTGTCGGAGACTCTTGGAAATTATGTTATTGCTATATATGCTATATGAGACAATTGTAAACATGGCAATATTCAAATTGTTTTAGGCAATGCATTATACAAATATCGATTAGATCCAACAAAAATTTCAATATATGCGCGATATTAGTCGAAAGAAAATCCAAATCACATAACATTACAATGCTTTAACATTGTATCAATTTATGATAAGAATATTTAATTTCCAAATGGTGTGCAATATATGAGAGTGCCTTCAATAACTTTTCAACTCTTGAAAATTCAATATCTTATTGTTATACATCATATGAGATGACTGGCCGTTTTTTATGATTTCAGACTCAAATGAACAGTTACCGCAGAAAATGGGCTCCCAGTGAAAAGACAAGGAACACTATGCTGAGGTTTTAATAACTAATTAATATATATATATATATATATATATATATATATATATATATAAAATGGCTTAATCACATTGACACACTGATTCAGCACTCGATCACCGATATTACGCAACGTTTAACCTAGTCAGCATTAAATGAATTACTATTTGGTGCCTCCATGTACTATATGGTCTCTCTGCTTATCTCAGCATTATTTCCAGTCATCTTGGGCTTAATATCAAAAATAACATTTCTAAGCAAATATTTATTGTTAAGTTAATGATGTCATAATTAAATAAAGTTACTTCGTTTGGTTGACTGTATTTATTTGATGGCTCCTCTTACTGAGTCAATCATAAATAATAATGAATAAAAAAAATTAAAAAAAAATGAAAAAATAGGTTTCGAAAAGAATCATGTTGTGTTCAAGTCATTTCATATTACCGTTCATGTTTTCAATATGTTTGTTTTGTTTGTTTTAATATATTAAGTGTCTCTCTGTCTATGTTAACACTCGAATACAGAATAAATAATGAAATAAAAAGTGAAAATATTAATAAATCGTTAAAGACTTATCTTTATTAAGTTTGTCTCCAGCTGATCAAACAATAACTAAAAATATAAAAAGACAACAGATTTCATGATAAAGATCTTACCATGAGGTTAACTGATATTAACAGACAAAAACACACACCATATAATAAAGTTTATCTTTAAAAAGTTTTGCTAATATTTTTTTATTAGGATTGTTAACCATTATATTACTTTCTTGCAAGTTTATTTTGTGGAGGATGTGTTAAATGTATTGGTAGGTGATTGAGAAGCAAGAGGTCACAAGTGAAAACGAAATATAACAATTTATGATAGTGAAAGGATGTAGATTTATTTACATAAATATACATGTGAAGAAATGAATATAGAAGGAATAAGAGTTCGTTGGCTAGAAAAAGGAATTAAGTAACGTTACTTGCGATTTATAAGACGATAGGTCAGGAGTGCTGGTTGAGTAGCCATGTCTACCAAAGTGACTCATCGGGAACATGTGGACTGATTATTATTTTTTAACTTGGATGAAGAATCTTAAAGTACCTAATCCTTAGAATGAAACTAATATATATATATTGAATTGTATCTATGTAACTATGTTCATGCAAATGTGTCTATTGATGTATATATAATGTTGTTATAAATTTAAGAAACAAATACATATATTTTGAATTGTGTTTATGTAACTATGTTCATGCAAATGTGTTTATGGATGTATATATAATGTTTTTACAAATTTCAGAAACAAACCTTAATACATATATTTTGAATTGTGTCTATGTAACGATGTTTATGCAAATGTGTCTATAGATGTATATATAATGTTGTTACAAATTTAAGAAACAAATACATATATTTTGAATTGTGTTTATGTAACTATGTTCATGCAAATGTGCTTATTGATGTATATATAATGTTTTTACAAATTTCAGAAACAAACCTTAATACATATATTTTAATTGTATCTATGTAACGATGTTTATGCAAATGTGTCTATAGATGTATATATAATGTTGTTACAAATTTCAGAAACAAACTTTAATACATATTTTGAATTGTGTCTATGTAACGATGTTTATGCAAATGTGTCTATAGATGTATATATAATGTTTTTACAAATTTCAGAAACAAAGATTAATACATATATTTTGAATTGTGTCTATGTAACAATGTTTATGCAAATGTGTCTATAGATGTATATATAATGTTTTTACAAATTTCAGAAACAAAGATTAATACATAAATTTGAATTCGGCTGTCTAGTTTGTCTCCGCCTGATCAAATAATAACTAAAAAACAGATTTCATGAGAAAAATCCTATCATGAGGGTAACTAATATTTCTTAACAGACACAGACACACAACTTATAGTAAAGTTTATTTTCAAAAAGTGTTGATACAGTTTGGGTTTGCAAATATTCTGTCTAATTTTTGTTTTCTTAATTAGGGCAATTGCCTCTAGCACAAAAATTACATAACTTTCTTGCAAGTTTTATGTGCTTTCAATGTATTTAAGAGACCCTTTGCACCACTTGATCTTCTATGAGATAAATCTATATCCGAGAGATCTTTTATGCGTCTGTTACTGTATGTATAATGATCAATCTTCTGTTTTATTAGTATGATCGAACAATATCGACTCTAGTAAGTCCATCTGCTGTCACAAATTTCAGAGACAACATTGATTTTAACCAATCATGCCTGACTCAGTTATATGTGAGATCCACTAATACTCTAATAATTGTTACTTCTTTGCGAAAAGAGTTCCTTCTAATTGTTTTTTTAATCTACATTCAAGTCAATAATGTTCATAGATGTTATATGCTACCAGGTGAGTGATGAACTTTTATATTTATCTGTGTTCGATTGACTGTTATATTTATTAACCATGTAACAAAGTAAGGGTGTGGGTAGGTTGATGCCCCCCCCCGTAAGGAAGAAAGGCAAAACCACTTGGCATCAAGTTGTTTATTTAAGAAACCTCAACACTCTGTGTGTTAAAGGTTAACAAAAACTGTATTTACTAACTGTTCATTTGAGTTCGATCAGATCTTTGAAGCGAGCCATTGTGTTATTTTTGTAAATGATAATTTAGATTATGGACTGAGAATTGAATTTCTAAACAAAATATTTATTAACCATGCTTCTGTGAGTTCATAACAAATCAACAGATACAACAACTATAGTTGTTTGAGAGTGATGAAGACTTGGAAAGTTGTCATTTTGTTTTCACTAGTTAGAAGTTCTCATAGGAATAAATGGTAAAACTTAGCGATGAGCTTCCTTATCAATAATTAATTCTTGTTGCGAACAGAATTCCTCCTGATAGTTTTTAAGCCAGTCAATAATTGTTCATAGATGTTGTATGTAAGCAGGTGAGTGAAGATATTCTATATTTTCTAGGCCGCAGTGCCTAACTGTTATGGAAATGTGAAGGTTTTTCGTCTTTTATCACCCATGCTTTTGTGAGTTCCTTACAAATCAACAGATCTATAATTGCTATAGATTGATAAAACAAAAAATATAGTTGGTACAGATTGATATAACAACTATAGTTGTTATACATTGATAAAAAAAACGTTGCAATAGATTGATAGAACAACTATAGTTACGATGGATTGATAAAGCAACAACGATTGTTGCTATTGATAAAACAACTATAGTTAACATCACTTGAAGAAGGTGCGTAAAAGCTAATGACATATTATTTGGGTTGCAAACACTATGTGATTTTGAATATTTGGTCATGGTTACTAGTGAAAAGTATCCTCATGCCAGGTTGTTGTGACAAATCCCTATACCGAGAAGCCTTAGACACTCAAGGATGGTGTCTAGTAGGAATTAAAAAGTGTGAGTTCTCATGTGAGTCACTAACTTTGATTTGAGAGAACCACTAAATTTACACACTTCACAAGAATATGGGGGTTTCCACAGTATGAATTCTCATATGTCTCACTAACTTTGATTTTTGAGAACAAGAATAACTGCACAGTTCACAAGAATATGGCTTTTCTTTTTTTTTATTTAACTTCAGTAAGTTTTAAGATATAAAGGGGCTCCCTCCTGGAGCTAATACTTGATTCTGTTATGTTGTAAATTTATATCAGAGGGCTCTTTGAAAGACCAGTTGCTCTTATCATAACCAGTATAATGTTTATTTTTTTTCAGAGACCATGTGGTTTTTAGATCATTTTTTAGGTCCTGATATTTTGTTATCTTTTCCCGTTCAGTTCTATTAAGGCCAAAGTCGTTTGGAACTGTGACATCGATAATGAGTGCAGTCCTTTTGGGGTTGTTCCATATTACTATATCTGGCTTGATGGCCTTGTCTTTTGTGTATCTGCCCGCTTGTATGTCTTTGTCATAGAACACGATCACTTTTCCGTTTGATGTTATCGGTGGTGGTTCATGTTCTCAGATGTTCGTCGATCTGTCAAGTTGCATCTCTCCACAGATCTTCCAATGGAGGTATTTACATACTTTGTTGTGACGGGCAGTGTAAAGGCCATCTGCCAATAAGATTGGACATGCAGACATTAGGTGGCTTGGGATCTCAATTGCTGTGTGGCAAAACCGGAATTGGCCATTTGCTTGTAGGCCAGCCATTTTTTGGAATCCATTTGTGAGTAAGCCCTGATCTTGACTGGCTACAATGAGTTTTTCCTCATCAAATGGAAGTCTCCCGCTCTTGAGCCATTGCAGTGAAGCATCTTTGTCTATATATTCCTGTTTAAACTCCTCTAGGAACTTTCCTGCTCTTTTATATTGTTCCCATCCTTGTTTT
This sequence comes from Euprymna scolopes, assembly GCF_053919585.1. Taxonomy (NCBI): domain Eukaryota; kingdom Metazoa; phylum Mollusca; class Cephalopoda; order Sepiida; family Sepiolidae; genus Euprymna; species Euprymna scolopes. The sequence goes on along the minus strand of NC_136508.1, from coordinate 108,643,305 downwards.
TTTGTGTCTATCTCGATTTCGGTGTATTTCTTTCTCTTTTTTCTTGCAATCTGTGTTGATGGTTCATCATATACATCGGCAGTATTTTCCAGTATGTCATCCCCAACGTCTTCAGCAAGCTTTGTGACTGAGGTTTGTTGGGGTAGACGTTCATGGTGGTCCCTCACTATTTCTATTGACATATCTGTTGAGCTTTTAACATATTGCCCCATGCTTACTATGGTGGCTCGATATGCATGGTTTATTACAGTGAGACCGAAGCCACCCTCTTTTCGTGATAAGTATATCCTGTCCATACATTGGTTTCGATATATTATTTTATGCAAGGTTAGGAGTTTCCTGGTCTTTGTATCTAACCTATTGATATTGCATTGAGGCCAGTCAATAATACCAAACCCATATGTGATGACAGGGATTGCAAGTTGATTTATGGCAGTTATTTTGTTTTTCGGGCTTAATTCAGATTTGAGGATGTTTTTAAGGCGTTATGTGTATTCTTGTTCCACCTTATGTCTCATTTTTTCATGCTCCACAGTTACATTCTCCTCTATACCGAGGTACTTATATGTGGCATCCTCTCCTAGATCTTCAATAAAGTCATCATTGAACCGAGTATTTTCGGATGTCGTCTTTTTTCCTTTTTTATTGTGCATTTGGCACATTTGTCAAATCCAAACTCCATGCAAACATCCTCTGTGAAAGTCTTTACATTTTCTATCAGAGAGACAAGCTGTTTTTCTGTCTCTGCATAGAGTTTGAGATCGTCCATAAAAAGTAGATGATTTACTCTTTTACTTTTTTCTTTTTTCCGTTCTTTACTAAGATTGTGCCCAGCATCGTATTTTTAGGAGTTTGTTGAATGGGTCAATCGTAAGGCAGAAGAGCAGTGGTGACAGACTACCACCTTGAAATATACTTCGCTGGACACTGAGATTTGAAGTTTGTATTGTCCCTTCCATGTGGTGTAGTGCAATTGATGTTTGACACATGGTCATTTGTTTTTTAAGGAATGTCCTTATGTTCTCATGGACATTATATATCTCCAAACATCGCAGTAACAAGGAGTGAGGCACACTATCGAATGCCTTTTTGTAGTCTATCCAAACCATAGATAGTTTCCTTTGACGCTTTTTGCAGTTATCAAGGATGGTTTTGTTGAGGGGAAGTTGGTCCTTTGTACCAAGTTTATTCCTGGTACACCCCTTTGGTTCGTTTTCAAGGTATTTGCCATCGGTTGGGTGTTGATAGATTGCATCTGCAATCATTCCTGTAAGCCACTTGTATGTGGTTGGGAGGCAGCAGACAGGCCCGTATTTATTGGGCAAGTGAGTCTCTTGGGTCTTGAGTATCAGAGTCGTTTTGCCAAGAGTTAACCACTCTGGAGGATCTTCCACGCCGCTGACAACACGAGTAAATGCCTGCACATAATGTTCATGGAGTGCTGTGAGTTTTTTTAAGCCAGAAATTTGGAATCTTGTCAATTCTTGGGCTTTTAAAGTTGCTGAAGTGGATGATTTTTTTTCTTATATCATCTTTCGTGATTTTTAGCGGTGGCATATTCTAGAAATGTAAGCCATGTTTAGTTTCAAAACAGTTTCAGATGGTTCGTTGTTCTAAACGAGTCTTGAGAGGTGACTGGTTTGCAGTAGACAAAACAGTTTCCGATGGTTCGTTGTTACACACAAGTCCTGAGAGGTGACTTGTTTGAAGTAGACAGTTCCACAGAGCAAAATATTCTTACCGTGTCGAGATGGAAAAAAAACGTGAAATTGCTACAGAAAAGGTTTAATATTTATGGACCAATTTTGGTTTCTGATTGGTTGGTAGCAGAACCTGAATTCATTCGATTCGTCAGTTCCTATCAGCATCGTTTATAAATAGAATCGTCCGACTGTGTAAGATCATACCCCATTATAACACTGTTGTGATGGGATGTCTCTCCTAGCGGCTTCGGCTGCAGGGAGACAGGGTAGTACATGTCAAGGATTCGTCACTTGACACTCAGCCCAACAGGTGAGGGGCCGGGAACCAGCCCAGCACCTGTTGAACTGAGGTACGCCGCCTGGGTAATACCTAGGAGGTCCACTCTCCCAGGCTTTGCCACCGGGCTTTCTAGTAGGGCAAGTTTATTGCTTGCTGCCTGGGGCGCCCCTACCGGGGAATGCCGACGGAGTTACTCGGGCAATTTTTAAAATTGCAGGAGTACCCCTCCTTTAGGGGAGCCTGTGGGGTTCCCACTTTCCCGGCCTTGTGCCACATATTGCTGAGGTGGGCAGCAATTAAATATTTACCCCATTATACGTCCAAAATATTGCAACATCCTCCCTATTTTTTATAATGGGGAAGTCCCTTGTGTTCGTTCTACTCGAAAATAAATATATATTTTATATTCAATTATACATAACAAAAATTAGAAATCATTTGGATCCTAGAATTTTAGCAGGTAAAAAGAAGCCATTTTTAATTGCGTTCGAATGTCAAAACAGATATGTGTACAGAGAAGTGAAATAAAAGAAATGGGAGGGATTTTAACCTTAAAAGGGGGTGGGTATGTGAAAAAAGAAGCCATTTCTTAAATTTGATTATGCAGTTTTGTAAAAAAAAAGAAAAAAACGTATACATATAAATAAATATACATAAAAATAAACATACATGCAGTTTAAAGAGATTTTTGTTAATTAAAACAATGCAAAAAACGATAGGACATTTTTGAAAAAAAAGAAAACTAATGTGCACAAAAAATAAAAGTCAATTGTAATTTCTGCGCATCTTAAAATAAGCATGCAAAAAGTATTTTGTCGAAAAGGAAAATTACGAGTTTTTTTCTTTTTTAAAGTGACTTTCTCTTTTTTTATTTCAGCAAAAGTATTAGTTACGCATTAGTAGGTTAAAGTTTTAATACAAATAAAATGGATACAGTATAATGTCTTGTCCAGGACTATTTTTTTTATATATAGACATTTATATACATACAGGGCCGTGAAAACAAAAATTATTCGGCCGAATCCCCCAACAAGTTTTGAGAAAAAACGCTGTAACTTTATTCTTGTTGCGGGTTTGGTGAATACATCAGCGATATTTTGTTCTGATGATATGTAATTCAATATAATGGATTCCGTTTTTACCTCGTTTTTTATGAAATGGTATTTTATATCTATATGCTTAGATCTTTGATTGATTATCATGTTCTGTGCTAAGACTATACTGGCTTGATTATCACAATTAGTTACTACGGGGCTTTTAGTTAATTCTGGCTCAAAAATAGTCTTTAAGATATTTTAAAGGTAGAGTGCTCCCAGGGTCGTGTGTGTGATCGCAATAAATTCTGCTTCACATGTAGAGAGAGATACAATCTGTTGCTTTTTAGATTTCCATGAAATAATGGGCCAATTTTCTGAGAGTCTGAAAAACTATCCAGATATACTCTTGCGATCTTCGTCGTTTGCCCAGTCTCAATCCGAAAAACCTCCTAATTTTAGGGGATTTCTCGATTTTCTAAATACTAACTTCTGTTCTTTTTAAATAAGGCAGGACTTGTTTGGCTCTGTTTAAATCCTTCATTGTCAGTTGTGATAATTTTTGTGACAGTTTTGTTACTGTATAGCATATATCGGGCCTGGTTGCAGTCATTAAATATATAAGACTACCTATAATTTCGCGGTACTGTTTGTTATTTATTATTTCAGATTGTGTGTGTATATTTTTATTAATATCATTTTCGACCGGTTTAGAGCGTTTCTTGCACTCTCCCATTCCAAATTTTAACAGTATTTTGTCGATGTATCTCGATTGATTCATCGTAACAAGTCCTTTGCTTTGAGTAAATTATATTCCCAGAAACCAGGATATTTTGCCAAGATCGGTCATTTTTAATCTTTTACTTAATTTGTTCTTAACATCAGTTAACATTATGTCACAATTTGATGCGATTAAAATATCATCGACCCACAAAACCAAAAACAGTAGTTTATCGTCTTTTTGTTGGGTATATAAACAGGGGTCTACAGCGCATTGTCTAAATTGTTGTTTAATAATATTATCATGAAATACTGTATTCCAACACTGAGCACTCTGCTTTAGACCATATAATGACTTGTTAAGTCGCCACACGCTATTTTTCATTATAAATCCCTCTGGAGGGGTAATATAAATTTCACGGTCTATTGGGGCATTCAAATAAGCATTTTTTTACGTCCATTTGATGGATGTTTAGGTCATATTGAATGTTTTGATTCGGATCCATCGAAATAAAGACGCACGCTGGGCGCATAACCTCTAGAAGTGTAAGTCATGTTTAGTTTAAAAGTATATTTTCTGTACAAGCTGCCACAAAACAAGGTGCAAATATAAACTTTAGCCCCAATAAATCAAAACTGGTATACCCGAATGGAACTGTATTCGATATTAAAGAAAATGGAAGACTATATTATTTAAATAGCATAGTCCCATCGAAAACCGCTTGCCATGATCTACAGACATGGAATAAAATTCTTGGACACTGCAATATTCCTGATATCAAAAAGTTGCCGACTGTAGATGATGGAATGAAAATACAAAAAATCAAAAACTTCAACTGCGACGTCTGTACGCAAGGGAAAATGACAAACTATCAAAGCAAGATACCAGACAAAAAGGCCAAAAAATCCTATCAATGGTGCATTATGACTTGAACGGTCCTGTAGAACCGATGGCCAGAGAATATTATAGATATGCGTTGAATTTCGTAGATGACCATTCAGGTTTAATAATGGTTTACTTTTTAAAGAACAAATCTGATACCCTGCTAGCAACTAAAAAAATATCTAGCCGACATGGCTCCCTATGGTGAAATCAAGTGTATTCGCTCTGACAATGGTACGGAATTCACCAATAAAGGCTTTAAACTTTTACTAATTAACAATCATATCAGGCATGAAACATCAGTTCCTAGATCGCCACACCAAAACGGGACTGCTGAACGTGCGTGGCAGACACTTTTTGAAATGGCAAGATGCCTACTTATTGAATCAAAACTCCCTAAAAACCTCTGGACGTATGCACTTATGGCGGCAGCTTATATACGCAACAGGTGCTTTAACAAAACACAATCTAAAACTCCTTATGAATCTTTCTGTGGTAAAAAACAAATTTAAGCAGAATGCATATATTTGATTCAACTTGCTTCGCATATATAGATAAAAAGAGTAAATTGAATATTAAAGCCGACAGAGGTATATTTCTTGGATACGATAAAAACAGTCCAGCCAATTTAGTATTTTTTCAAAAAAAATAAAATAAAATAAAAATAATCCAATGTGTTAAATTCACAGACATGTTTAATTTTACAGACGAAACCCCGTCATATGAAGAAGATGAAATTATACTCCCTCAAATAATTAAAACAAACGAAGACAATAAAAATGACGGAGACAAGAGTGTCCATGATGATGATGATGATGATAAAGTCGAAACATATCCCAAAAGAAATAGAAGGTGACCCGATTTTTTTGTGATCGACAATATAAAAGATTATCAAATCGACTATTGCTATTCAATATGACCTAAACATCCATCAAATGGGCGTATTCATATATCTATATTGTTCTCTGGCCATCGGTTCTACGGGACCATTAAAGTCACAATGCACCATGGATAGGATTTTTTTGGCCTTTTTGTCTGGTATCTTGCTTTGATAGTTTGTCATTTCCCCTTGTGTACAGACGTCGCAGTTGAAGTTTTTTTATGTTTGTATTTTCATTCCATCAACTACAATCGGCACCTTTTTGATATCAGGAATATTGCAGTGTCCAGTGTTGCAATGTCTGTAGATCATGGCAGGCGGTTTTCGATGGGACTACGCTATTTAAATAATATAGTCTTCCATTTTTCTTTAATGTCGAATACAGTTCTATCCGGGTATACCAGTTTTGATTTATTGGGGCTAAAGTTTATATTTGCACCTTGATTTGTGGCAGCTTGTGCAGGAAATATATTTTGTTTAAATTTTGGGATTAGAAGAGCGTTTTCTAGAATACAGAAACAAAGTTCACCTTTATTGTTTTTCAGCGAGATTTTAGCATTGCCTCTTTTCAAAACGATATCATTTACTCGACTCTCGTCAGCTAGTTTTACAAAATGATTTTGTGGCTTAAAGTTGGGGTCAAAATTGATAAAATCAGATTCCTTTGTAATCACATGTGCCGTGGCCCCACAATCAACATGAAAATTATTATTGTTTGTTGAAGCATTAAACGTACACAAAAATAAAAATGTATGTTCGCTAACAGAGCTCTCTACATTTTTAATGGAGTCGCCATTTTGAGTCCTGTATCTACATTGGAAACTCTTGTGATTAGGTCGTCCACAATTATAGCAAATAATTTTTGTACTTTTATTAGGAGAAAAATTGTTTTTGGCAAAGTTGCGTTTTTTATTCCTGGCATGGGTATAATTTAATTTTAGTGTTTTTATGTGTGTATTTTTAAATTTCATGATATTTGTGGATTCGTTTTTTTTTTTCTGTGATAATTTTTTTCAGTTTCTTTGTAACTTCTGAGTGCTACCTTGAATTGGCTAAAAGTCATGGTTTCTTCTTTCTGGGTTATCACGGTGGTAAATGGCTTGAAATCACTCGGTCATCCCTTAAGGACCATTGACATTGTCGAGACGGAAAAAAAAACATGTGAAATTGCTACAGAAAAGGTTTAATATTTATGGACCAATTCTGGTTTCTGATTGGTTGGTAGCAGAACGTGAATTAATTCGATTCGTCAGTTCCTATCAGCATCGTTTATAAATAGAATCGTCCGACTGTGGGATCATACTCCATTATAACTAAAAAATATTGCAACACATATCTTGTTTACCCTTGACAGACTCTTTAATTGTATCTATCCACTCCCCCTCTTGGTATTGTTTGGGGTCCTCATATAGTGGCCTCCAGAATGACTCCACTTCTTCCTGTGACGGTGGCGAATTAACCTTGATTTCTTCTTGAATTAAATTTCTGTATACCATCCTTGGCTTCTTGTCAAACAACCTATTCAATGACTTGGACTCCATTTTCTTTTGTTTATTTTTTATTTGTGCAGCTAAAGATTTTATTTCAGCTTGGTTTTCTGCTACCTTAGCTTTTAGCTGCATTTGGTTATGAAGTGAATAGTCGGTTTTAAGTTTATTCATCTTCTTTTTAAATTTTCCTCTGGGCTGTCACATAACAGAAAGGCAGATATCTGGGATGTTTCCTTTCTGAGTTTTAAGATTTTCTGTTGTAGCCTACTTTTCCAGACTGATTCTTTTGTTGTGACCTGAAATTCTCCCTCTTTTTTCTCTTTATGGTGAGGCTAAAGTTTCCTCTGCATATACCATGCTGCCCCAAAAGTTGCATGGTTTATTTCAGTTAATGACGCATTAGTTGGGACAAGTTTTGTGAGAGCATCATTCACTTTCGTAACAAGGATCTTGAAGGCTTTGGTACAATTCATTTTCACCAGTCTGGGTCGATCTTCAACAGCCAGGCATCGTGCCATTTCTATTGTTAGCCAGTTCTTCTTCCAGCTTCATCTGGTTTGCATCCAATGTCATGTTTACAGGTGGGGCATTGCAGTGTTGTTTTTGCCCATATTTTAGTTGAGATATTTTCGGGGGTGAGCCTTGAGGAGAGTTACCGTTGTTTATTGGGCATTGCCCTCAATAATGTGTTTCTTCTGTCAATGTTAAATCGGAGACCATGTTGGGTAGTTGAGGTGAAGTGGGTTCTGGGAAGAGGGATGGGGTTGCTTATTGGGCAGATGTCATCTTAAATCATTAAGCGAATATCTCTAATCATACTGGAAATCTGCTCCGTAGAGAAGATTTCTTTCTTTTTTTTTATTTAACTTAAGTAAGTTTTAAGATATCAAGGGGCTCCTTCCTGGAGCTAACACTTGATTCTGTTATGATTTAAATTTATATCCGAGGGCTCTTTTAAGAATAGATGCTGTTCCCTTTATAGTTGCTATTTGTATCTCGTTACAGCTTGGTCTCCCAGGGATTGCTTCTAAGTATTTCTGAAGGTTATTTTTTATTAAACCAGTTGCTCCTATCACAACCGGTATAATGTTTATTTCTTTCAGAGACCATGTGGTTTTTAGATCATTTTTTAGGTCCTGATATTTTGTTATCTTTTCCCGTTCAGCTCTATTAAGGCCGAAATCATTTGGGACTGTGACATCGATAATGAGTGTAGTTCTTTCGGGCTTGTTCTATATTACTATATCTGGTTTGATAGCTTTCTCTTTTATGTATCTGCCCGCCTGTATGTCTTTGTCATAGAACACGATCACTTTTCCATTTGATGTTATTGGTGGTGGTTCATGTTCTCAGATGTTCGTCGATCTGTCAAGTTGCATCTCTCCACAGATCTTCCAATGGAGGTATTTACATACTTTGTTGTGACGGGCAGTGTAAAAGCCAATAAGATTGGACATGCAGACATTAGGTGGCTTGGGATCTCAATTGCTGAGTGGCAAAACCGGAATTGGCCATTTGCTTGTAGGCCCGCCATTTTTTAAAATCCATTTGTGAGTAAGCCCTGATCTTGACTGGCTATAATGAGTCTTTCCTCATCAAATGGAAGTCTCCCGCTCTTGAGCCATTTCAGTGAAGCATCTTTGTCTATATATTCCTGTTTAAGCTCCTCTAGGAACTTTCCTGCTCTTTTATATTGTTCCCATCCTTATTTTTTTGTGCCTATCTCGATTTCGGTGTATTTCTTTCTCTTTTTTCTTGCAATCTGTGTTGATGGTTCATCATATACCTCGGCAGTATTTTCCAGTATGGCACCTCCAAAGTTTTCAGCAAGCTTCGTGACTGAGGTTTGTTGGAGTAGGCGTTCATGTTGATCCCTCATTATTTCTATTGACATATCTGTTGAGCTTTTAATATACTGCCCCATTCTTACTATGACCACCCTCTTTTCGTGATAAGTATATCCTGTCCATACATTGGTTTCGATATATTATCTTATGCAAGGTTAGGAGTTCACTGGTCTTTGTATCTAACCTATTGATATTGCATTGAGGACAGTCAATAATACCAAACCCATATATGATGACAGGGATTGCAAGTTGATTTATGGCAGTTATTTTGTTTTTCGGGTTTAATTCAGATTTGAGGATGTTTTTAAGGCGTAATGTGTATTCTTGTTCCACCTTATGTCTCATTTTTTCATGCGCCACAGTTACATTCTCCTCTATACCGAGGTACTTATATGTGGCATCCTCTCCTAGATCTTCAATTAAGCCATCATTGAACTGAATATTTTCGGATGTCGTCTTTTTTCCTTTTTTCATTGTGCATTTGTCAAATCCAAACTCCATGCAAACATCCCCTGTGAAAGTCTTTACATTTTCTATCAGAGAGACAAGCTGTTTTTCTGTCTCTGCATAGAGTTTGAGATCATCCATAAAAAGTAGATGATTTACTCTTTTACTTTTTTCCTTCCTTTACTAAGATTATGCCCAGCATCGTAATTTTAGGAGTTTGTTGAGTGGGTCAATAGTAAGGCAGAAGAGCAGTTGTGACAGACTATCACCTTGAAATATACCTCGCTGGACACTGAGATTTGAAGTTTGTATTGCCCCTTTCTTGTTTTATTTTACTTCAGTTGGTTCTCAGAAATCAAGGGACCCACAACCTGGGGCTAACACTTGAAATCTATATAAGATCCATAGATATTCGAATGTTACACTTAAGTTCTTTATTTCTCAAAAACTGAGTTAGTAAAGAAATTGAGAACATTATTTTCCTTTTCCCAATTTACCATTTTCACATATTGTATTATATCTTTTATTTTGGTCTCTTGGTCTTACTGAATTCCAGGACAAGAATTTATCTAGTCTTGTGGAGTATCCAGTTTCGTGCAGTTACTTGAGGTAACATCACTTGGAGAAGGTGCGCCATTCCTCGTAAAAGCTAATATGGTTAGCCATAGTGAGGAGATCTTATTTTGGCAGCAAATACTATGTGATTTTTAATATTTGGTCAGGGTTTACTTCTATGGAAAAAGTATCCTCATGCCAGATTATTCAGACATTCAAGTTCTCTTCTCCAGTGTTAGTTCTCATATGTAAAACTAATTTTGATTTTTGAGAACAAGAATATCCACACACTTACAGATTGTACCCAACATCACATTTTTAGGAGTTTGCTGAGTGGGTCAATAGTAAGACAGAAGAGCAGTGGTGACAAACAATAACCTTGAAATATACCTCGCTGGACACTGATATTTGGAGTTTGTATTGTCCCTCTTCGCTTTCTTGTTTTATTTTACTTCAGTTGAAGTTCTCATAAATCAAGGGGCCCACAACCTGGGGCTAACACTTGAAATCTATGTAAGATACATAGATATTCGAATGTTCCACTTTATGTACTTTAGTGTCCTCATAGAGTGGCCTCCAGAAGTTTTCAACTTCTCCAGTGTTAGTTCTCATATGTAAAACTAATTTTGATTTTTGAGAACAAGAATATCCACACACTTTACAAGACTGTGGCTTTTCCCTCATGTGTATATCCATAGTTAAATAAAATGGTTCCTGCAGCAAGATTATCACTACCAAGTTATAAACAATATGAAATTTTATCCTGACTTTTTCAGTTTTAATCTGGACTCGCTGATGAAAGTTAGATTTCATACTAAATTAATTTAGTTCATTTGATAAGAGATATTTCGTAGTGTAAAATCAGAGAATTAAACTCTTAAGTCACATTCATATTGTTTAAATGTTTAATATTATTCTATAGAAAAAGTATCCTCATGCCAGGTTGTTCTGACAAACCCCTGTAACAGAGACATTAGACATTTGGGGACAGAGTCTAGTAGGCGTTCAAGTTCTTTTTCACCTTTTTTTTCTTCATTTTTTTTAAACTTTTTCTTCTAGGGGGTGGGACATCCAACCAGATGTCTGACATTTACCCCTATTTTAGTGAGTTCAACCAAGAGATCTTTTCAGGATTCTAGCTGTCCCTTTCAGTGCAATCGTTTGTATTTCACTTGCACTTGGTTCACCGGGTATGCTTGCTATGTACTTTTTAAAGTTCGTTTTCATAAGCCCAGTTGCTTCTATAATGACTGGTATAATTGAAACGTCTTTTAATTTCCAATTTCGTTTCATATCATACATAAGTCCTTGATACTTTGTTATCTTTTCCCTCTCAGCTCTGTTAAGTCCTGTACCATCGGGTACACTGACCTCTATTATGGTCGCTTTTTTATTTGCTCTGTCCCAAATCACTATATCTGGTTTAATAGCTGCGTTTTCAAGATATGTACCAGTGGGGATTATGTAGTCATAGTGAATGGTGTAGTTGTCATTCACAACTGTTCATTCGGGTATATGTTCCCAGGATTTTTTACTACACTGAATGTTGAGTTTCTTACATATCTTCCAGTGAAGGTATTTACAAACTCCGTTATGGCGATCTGTATAATAACCATCTCCAAGTAGGACTTTGCAACCAGAAATCAGGTGGCCCACACTCTCAACCTCAGTGCTACAGAACCTGCATTTATTATTGTTGCTTACACCACTCGTCTTTTTGAAGGTGTTCGTCATCAGGCCTTGGTCTTGTGCAGCCAATATCAACCTCTCTTGGTCGTAATGGAGGGATCCTCTTTTGAGCCAGTCCAGGGAACCATCCCTCTCGATATATTCTTGGGATAGTTCAGTCGGTAGGTATTTTGTCCGTTTATGGGTTGTCCATTCTTCTGTTTTAACACTATGGAACTGGCTAGTGTATTTTTTCCGACTTTTCTGGGCTATGTCAGTGGCAGGCTTGTTTGGATTCTCAGTATCATTTGTAAGGCAATCCTTTCCAAAATGAGTGGCAAGTTGTGTTCTGATAATGGTCTTTAATTTTCATCAAGAATTTATGTACTGACCTATGCTGACGATTGTGGCTCTGTGTTGATGATTGACTTCCGAGAGTCCCATACCTCCTTCTTGCCTGGGTAGGTACAAGCGAGGCATGCACTGGTTTCGATAAATAACTCAGTACAAGGTTAATATTTTTCTTGTCTTATCTACTGAAAAATATATAGCAGCCAATTTATGTCTTTCTGAGGCCAGTCAATAATGCCAAAACTATATGTTAGTACTGGCATGGCAAGTTGGTTAATTGCCGTAACTTTGTCCTTGTTTGTGATTTCAGTTTTGCAGATTTTTCTTACATGGCGTAAATATTCTTGGCTTAGTTTCTCTCTCATCTTGGAATGCTGGATGGACTCATTTTCATCAATGCCGAGGTATTTATGTTTCCTTTTCATCCAGTTCTCTGATTACACTATTTTCATCGTGCTATATATTTTCAGTAGATATCTTCTTGCCAGCTTTCAGAGTACACATAGCACACTTATCCAGTCCGAGCTTCATTTTGATGTCATTAGAAAAAGTGTGGACAATTATCAGTAGATGATCTAAATCCTTATCCGAGCTAGCATACAGCTTCAGATCATCCATGAAAAATAAATGGTTTATTAACTTGGAGGATTCTCTTTGGCGGCTGTAGCTTAGATTATAAGCACCTTGGTAGTTCTTTAGAAGCTTACTTAGAGGATCAATTGCCAAGCAAAATAGTAGAGAAGATAAACTGTCTCCTTGGAAGATTCCTTTTTTGATTTTTATATTTGGAATGGATATCCTTCCCCTGCTATGGTTTAAGGTAATGGATGTTTGCCACTCCTTCATTTGGGCAGCTAAAATTTCTCATATGTTTGGGTGGATTTTGTATAATTCGAGACATTTTAGTATCCACGAATGGGGTACACTATCAAATGCTTTCTGATAATCTATCCATGCCATATTTAGATTTCTTCTCCTGCAATCTTCCAAAATGGTCTTATTGATGAGCAATTGATCTTTGGTGCCCAGGCAGTTTTTCCTACATCCTGTTTGTTCCACCTCAAGATAATCGCAGGATGAAAGATGTTCATATATGCTGTCAGCTATTAATCCAGTGAATAGCTTGTAAGTCATGGTTAGGCAGCATATTGGGCGATATTTGCTGGGGCTTTGGTTTCTGTGGTTTTAACTATTAAGCTTGTATCACCTTTTAATAGCGATAATTGTGTCGCTTCATAAGCTTTCAGCATTCTGGTGAAATATCTGCTATAATGATCATGCAATGCTGTTAGCTGCTTTAACCAGAAGTTAGATATGTTGTCGATGCCAGGTTCCTTGTGATTTGAAGCTCGTGCCAGCTTTGATCTTATTTTATCTGGCATTATTTCTGGCTCTGGCATTTTTCTTTTATTTTTTATTTGCATTGATAATATTCCCGATCCACTGGGCCTCTTCGTTATGTACTTCCTCTTTTTCAAATAAGGGTCTCCAGTAATCGTCTAATTCCTGTTTACATGGGGGATCTTGGATTTTAATTTCTTCTTTTATTAGATTCCTGTAGAAAGTTCTGGGATTGTTTGCAAAAAGCTTATTCTGTGCCTTTGCATGAATCTTTGCCATGCGACGTTTAATTCTTTGGGCAATGGCTGGTATTTTGCCTTCCAGTTCCTTCACTATGCTTCTGATATTTTTACAATTTGTTTTAAATTTCGCACAGATTCTTTTGACGATGTTTTTGAGTCTACCTCCCACTGTGGCATTCTTCATGAACTGCTTTAATTGGTTAAGCTCCTTTCTACAGGTGTTTATTTGTTTCTTTTTGGTGTTGCTTTGGTTACATTAGGTTTTTTTGTTTCTATTTTGGTGTTTATTCAGAAGAAGTATTTCGTTGCTAATGTACAGTCCAGCTGCATATGTGACGTTATTTAGCTGCCTAAGGTCTATTTCCTCTGGAACAAGCCTTATAAGAGCAATATTGACTTTGATGATCAATGAAAGAATCTTGAGGCTTGTATTTTAGGTAACCTAAGCCTTTCTTTCATGCTCATATTGTTAACTTTTTCTATTGTGTTACAGAGTTCCTCTTCTATTTCCAATTGCTTATCATCTGGTTCTGGAAGCAAAACACAAGATGGAGTTTTACTTGGTGAAGGAGTTATTTCACACGTTGATGGAAATGCAGATGTGTTATCTGCTTTATAGTGAGCTGGTGTAGAGGATTCTGTATGTATTTGAGTTCCTGATATAGAGTGATGCACTTCTGTTGGACTTTGTGCTGTAAGGACTATCTGTTGAGTAGCTACCGACAACTGTTGCACTGATCTAAGGTGGTGGTGTTGCAGGCTCACATTTTCAGTATCATCAAATTCGGTGGGATACAGAATAGGTTTCTCTAGTGGGTTAGCCTGTATGTTTATTAGGGCTTTTATTTCATCTCTCATGTATTTTAGTTCTCTCTCATTAAACACGTGTTCTTTTAAAATATATTTTTGAGGGGTTAAATTACTCCATGGGATATTCTTCTTCCATGGACAGAAATGGAAGATTTCTCTCCAGGTTTCTGTCCTTTGCTTTTGGTTTACATATTTGCTTTTAGCGTATTCAATGGCCCAAATTAAAGTCCATTTTTAATCCTTACTCCATCTGGACTTTAGTCTTTTTTCAGTCTCCTCTTCCTGAATAGGGAGGTAATCATGCTCAGCATCTTTTAGGGCTTTATGCTTTATATTATTTTCGTCTTCATCTGTTATATATCTCTCGATGTGTGATAGAAGGGATCGCAGTTTTGCAACTGTTGTCTGCTTTTTGTTTTCAGGAAGGTCAGAATTCTTGATTTTCCCTTTAGGATCTCATTCGAAGTTCTGCTCCATTTTTCAAACTTTGAATAATGGTAACAATATAATAATACCTTCTTTTGTGCAACTGTCCAGGGTTGGGATTTTAGGCCTCTTCTGTTTCCTTTTTTTGTAGTTGCACATGATGGTTTGGGGCCAAGATCTAATTCACGATCTGTTGGCTGATCCAAGTGGACCTCTGTCATGGTAGTACCATTATCTGAGGTAAGAGGGTTCACACCTTCAAATACCTTTTCTCGTCTGGCGTGTGAACGAGTAAAGGGACCGTTTTTATCCTGGGCGACGGTCAGCCAGTATGGATTATTTTTGGTATTTATTTTCATTTAATTTCCTCATTGTCAGCGGCTTCTGATTTAATATTCAAAGCTGCCCTCTATAAATAGAGGGATTTCCCCAATCCGCAACCTGGGGACGCTCTGTATGGCTTGAGGATACAGCACCAGTGTGAGTTCTAATATGTATCACTAAATTGTATTTAACAGAACCCGAATATCCACATACATCACAAGAATGTGGCTTTTCCCTAGTGAGTTCTCATATGTATAACTAATTTTGACTTTTGAGAATAGGAACATCCACACACTTCACAAGAATGTGGCTTTTCCCCAGTGTGAGTTCTCATATGTCTCCGGAAATTCGATTTATCAGAAACAGAATATCCACATACGTCACAAGAATGTGGCTTTTCCCCAGTGTGAGTTCTCATATGTACAACTAAGTTTGATTTTCGAGAAAAAAAATATCCACATACTTCACAAGAATGTGGCTTTTCCCCAGTGTGAGTTCTCATATGTTCAACTAAGGTTGATTTTTGAGAAAAAAAATATCCACATACTTCACAAGAATGTGGATATTCCCCAGTGTGAGTTCTCATATGTATAACTAAGTCTGATTTTCGAGAACAAGAATATCCACATACTTCACAAGAATGTGGCTTTTCCCCAGTGTGAGTTCTCATATGTCTCAGTAAGTCTGATTTTTGAGAACAAGAATATCTACATACTTTACAAGAATGTGGCTTTTCCCCAGTGTGAGTTCTCATATGTATCAAGAAATTTGATTTTCGAGAACAAGAATATCCACAGACTTCACAAGAATGTGGCTTTTCCCCAGTGTGAGTTCTCATATGTATAACTAAGTCTGATTTTCCAGAACAAGAATATCCACATACTTCACAAGAATGTGGCTTTTCCCCAGTGTGAGTTCTCATATGTCTCACTAATCTTGACTTATTAGAACAAGAATATCCACATACTTCACAAGAATATGGCTTTTCCCCAGTGTGCGTTCTTATATGTATAACTAAGTTTGACTTACGAGAACAAGAATATCCACATACTTCACAAGAATGTGGCTTTTCCCCAGTGTGAGTTCTCATATGTATAACTAAGTCTGATTTTCGAGAAACAGAATGTCCACATACTTCACAAGAATGTGGCTTTTCCCCAGTGTGAGTTCTCGAATGTGTAACTAAGTCTGATTTTCGAGAACAAGAATATCCACATACTTCACAAGAATGTGGCTTTTCCCCAGAGTGAGTTCTTATATGTCTCAGGAAATTTGATTTATCAGAACAAGAATATCCACATACATCACAAGAATGTGGCTTTTCCCCAGTGTGAGTTCTCATATGTATCACTAATTTTGACTTTTGAGAATAAGAACATCCACATACTTCACAAGAATATGGCTTTTCTCCATTGTGTGTTCTCATATGTCTAACTAAGTCGGATTTTCGAGAAAAAGAATATCCACATACTTCACAAGAATGTGGATTTTCCCCAGTGTGAGTTCTCATATGTATCACTTGATTTGATTTAACAGACCAAGAATGTCCACATGCATCACAAGAATGTGGCTTTTCCTCAGTGTGAGTTCTCATATGTATCACTAATCTTGACTTTTGAGAACAAGAATATCCACATACTTTACAAGAATGTGGCTTTTCGCCAGTGTGCGTTCTCATATGTGTCACAAGAATATGGCTTTTCTCTATCTTGTATATTCATATTTAAATTAAATTACTCCTGCAACAAGATTATCACTTCCAAGTTATAAACAATATGACATTTTATCCTGACATTTTCAGTTTTAATCTGGAGTTGTTGATGCAAGTTAGATTTTATACTAAAGAAATTTCAATTTGTATCACTTACTTTATTTGATAAGAGATATGTCGTATTGTAAAAGTTAAACTATTCTCTTTTTAAATTAGCAGATTTTTCTGAAATGTTAAATTCGATATCTTATGATTTATAGAAACATTAAAAAAAATTTCACAAATTTAAATATATGTGATGTTCTAATCACTATTTGCTAATCCAAATAAAATAACTCTTCACACATATATGTCTAACAATATTGTGTGCAGCCATTTTTGTTGTCTGCCAGGTAAGGAAATAATTGTATATAGAATACTGTTTAAGGTGCAGGATGGTTCCTTAATATTCATTAAAAACATTCAAGCAGGAACATCTGCAAATAAAAAATTAAATTTTAACTTATATCATTGTTTATTTTAATCGTGCAAACAAAACAAGAAAAATAACTTTATAAAACATTTAAAAATCACAGAAATAAACACTAAATTCACATTCATATTGTTTAAATGTTTAATATTTTTCATAGTATTTTGTATTAGATAAAGAAATTATGCAATTAGTAAAGTAAAATACACCATAATATAGTAATAATTTGTAGGAACAATAAACATGCAACTACCATAGTTGCTACTGATAATAATAAAAATATATTGTTAACAATAGAAATATATTAAGTTTATAATACAGGAAAAGTGAATTTAAATACTCAGTAAATTACATTTGATAATACAAATCAATATATAATCTAGTTACGTAGCAATGGATACTAATATGGTTTATTAAAATAGTTTTCGTTTTAAGTCATATGTGTGGAAATATAGCCGCTTATTTATAATGTGTTTGATATTAAACTGGATATTTTCCTAACATTACATATTTTTTAATACATATTTGTTAATACATATTTGTTAATACACATAATAATTTACTGCAACAGAATTAGGTTCTTATTTATTTACTTTGATTTTTAGAAATCAACAGTCTTATAATATATATGTTTGTATCTGAAAAAGCCATCGAATGTAGTGAATTTGGTACCTTACCTAACATTAGAGAATTGATATTGTTAGTAGTTATTTTAATTTTGATAAAAATAATGTTTTATATTAAAAATTCAACAAATTGTTTCATCCAATTTTTAGCATATTTTTATTATTCACATATTTTTAGTTTCTTTATGAATTTTTATTCTAATTATTTTCACCTTCTAATAGTATAAATTATTAAAATGTATTAATGCTCAAAGCTTTGTATAAATTTTAAAATGGCCTGTAAAATCCAACTATTCAAGTCATGGTATACGAACTAAACTTCTTCTGCATATTAATGTTGTATCAATAACCAGTAGATATTTTATTGTCTTTTAAACCTAAGAAAAAAGTAGACATTTTCTTTTTTCATGAACTGATGAAAAGTCTGATGGTTTGATTGGTTTATGCAATGAAACACGTGAAAGTATCAATCATTTTCATTGAGTTAAAAAAAAGTGTTGCAATTCTAAGATATGCTTATTGATTATATACATTATAAACTTATTTTGTTTTAAGGAAAATGTGCATGTGTGTGTGTGTATGCGTGTGTGTGTGTGTGTGCGTGAAAATCCAACTATTGATGCTTGGGATCTGAGAGAAAGAGAAATTAAAGATGGCAGCCATGGATTTATAAAGTGTATTCTCGTGGAATCTCACAAGATCCCATCTTCCACTGCACATGTATGTAAATAGAATGGGGTCATTTTTCTGATAAAATGTCTGTTGGCAGAGACAGTTGGGAGAGACGTGATGGAAGTTGAGAGAGAAAGTTGACAGTGAGAAATTCCAGCTGGACTTTTGTGGATTGTATTTGGTTTATTTTGTTTTTCTGTTTACCAGCCCATTTAACGTCACTTCAACTATTGGTTAAACCAAAATTGTTATTTAATAATTATTTAATACACAATTAACATAGTAAGGATATTACGAAACCTGCTTAAACCTTGCTAAAAAATTACATAAGAGTATCCTATACGTTCACAAAGCTAAAATTACCAAATGTATTGTGTACTGTTGCCAAATATTGCTTCGTGCAACTACCAAAGACCATATTTATCTTAGACTTCTAAAAAGTCTCAAGTATACGCTCTGCACCAACGTACTTACTCCCGACCAATCGGACAAACATCAAAATCCAACCATTCTCCTTTGTTGATGCTTGTAAGGCTTCTATTGTTTGAGGCAAAAAAAAGTTTAAAATTGGGGTTGGAATGTTTTATCTTAAAATATTTGTTCATTCTTAATTCATCTGAACGTTAAAATTATTTGTAATCATAGACGTTTAACTTATAAGCGAGTTTAATGTTTTATATTTAAATATTTGTAAGACAAAATATTTAAATTATTATTAACATATAACAAACATTTAACGTAATTATATTATTTTGATTTTTAACTCAACATTTTATAACAATACAACTATTTTCTTTGCTTGGGACAATTACATTTTCTATTTCTTCTCGTGTATTTCTCAATGTGTCAATCCTATTATTCCAAACCAATGAAGAAAAATATCTGTTCATCTCTAATTCAGCTTAACATATTATTTAAAACTTAATCACATGTAAGATCAACACATTTAATAATACATCTCTAAAAATGGTTTTATATTTAGAAAGTTAATTCTTTTTTCTTCTATTTTTAAGGAATATAGTTTTTGGAGATTTTATAGTGAATTGTTATAGGCAATAAAAACAGACGGAATAGAGCTCCACAAGTGTACAGTTTTGAAATAAGATGATGTATAATAACGATGTACCTGAACAGAGAATTGATGAAGAGCAACATTAACAGTAAAACGAGTTAAAATTCTTTGTTTCTGTCTTTTAGTCGATAATTAATGTGTATCAGTTGTAAGCTGTAATTTGTATAGACAGATCGGCAGGCACTGCTGAGTGTGTTGAATTTGTCTTTACAATCATCTTTTTAACGACTTTAAAGGGTTGCCCCTTTTACCGTCGATGATTTTGAGGGTTCGTCCACCTAATGCTTTATCTGCTTTATCAGTTTTGTATGTCGTTTATATTTTATGCATTTTACATGATAAACAATATGATTACAATTTGTTGTGGCAGAGAGAGGGGGGGACGGTATCGGTTTTAGTTTTCTTACATTAGTTGAGGGAGAATAAAAGCCAAGTGTCATCAAATATTCTATAATTTCACGTAAAAATTTAATAAACAAAAGATACTGAAAAAGTATTCTTACTGGCGTTGAAAAACAACACACATTGCAACTGAAACATAAGATACTGTGGATTATGGGCCATGCCAGCAGAGGCATTGCCTGTGATTTGTGATGTGATATGTCTGTTTACATCACATTTAAGTTTTGCATGTTTTTATAGTCAGGAAACAGGGAACAAGAAGAGACTTACAAATGTTTTCATGAACTTCTTTCATCGTAAAGTCACAGTTAAAAGGGACAAAAAAACTCATATAAATTTACAGCTTTGAATGGAAAGGCACTGGAATATAATGATGTATTATAACGAGGTACCTGAACAAGGAATATAGTTTTTAGAGATTTTATAGTGAATTGCTATAGACAATAAAAACTGTTTTTATGGAATAGAGCCCCGAAAGTCTACAGCTTTGAATAGAGATTTCATAGTGAATTGTTATAGACAATAAAAACTGTTTTTATGGAATAGAGCCCCGAAAGTCTACAGCTTTGAATAGAGATTTTATAGTGAATTGCTATAGGCAATAAATATAGTTTTTAGAGATTTTATAGTGAATTGTTATAGACAATAAAAACTGTTTTTATGGAATAGAGCCCCGAAAGTCTACAGCTTTGAATAGAGATTTTATAGTGAATTGTTATAGGCAATAAATATAGTTTTTAGAGATTTTATAGTGAATTGTTATAGACAATAAAAACTGTTTTTATGGAATAGAGCCCCGAAAGTCTACAGCTTTGAATAGAGATTTTATAGTGAATTGTTATAGGCAATAAATATAGTTTTTAGAGATTTTATAGTGAATTGCTATAGACAATAAAAACTGTTTTTATGGAATAGAGCCCCGAAAGTCTACAGCTTTGAATAGAGATTTTATAGTGAATTGTTATAGGCAATAGATATAGTTTTTAGAGATTTTATAGTGAATTGCTATAGACAATAAAAACTGTTTTTATGGAATAGAGCCCCGAAAGTCTACAGCTTTGAATAGAGATTTTATAGTGAATTGTTATAGGCAATAAATATAGTTTTTAGAGATTTTATAGTGAATTGCTATAGACAATAAAAACTGTTTTTATGGAATAGAGCCCCGAAAGTCTACAGCTTTGAATAGAGATTTTATAGTGAATTGTTATAGGAAATATAGTTTCTAGAAATTTTATAGTGAATTGTTATAGGCAATAAATATAGTTTTTAGAGATTTTATAGTGAATTGCTATAGACAATAAAAACTGTTTTTATGGAATAGAGCCCCGAAAGTCTACAGCTTTGAATAGAGATTTTATAGTGAATTGTTATAGACAATAAAAACTGTTTTTATGGAATAGAGCCCCGAAAGTCTACAGCTTTGAATAGAGATTTTATAGTGAATTGCTATAGGCAATAAATATAGTTTTTAGAGATTTTATAGTGAATTGTTATAGACAATAAAAACTGTTTTTATGGAATAGAGCCCCGAAAGTCTACAGCTTTGAATAGAGATTTTATAGTGAATTGTTATAGGCAATAAATATAGTTTTTAGAGATTTTATAGTGAATTGTTATAGACAATAAAAACTGTTTTTATGGAATAGAGCCTCGAAAGTCTACAGCTTTGAATAGAGATTTTATAGTGAATTGTTATAGGCAATAGATATAGTTTTTAGAGATTTTATAGTAAATTGCTATAGACAATAAAAACTGTTTTTATGGAATAGAGCCCCGAAAGTCTACAGCTTTGAATAGAGATTTTATAGTGAATTGTTATAGGAAATATAGTTTTTAGAAATTTTATAGTGAATTGTTATAGGCAATAAATATAGTTTTTAGAGATTTTATAGTGAATTGTTATAGGCAATAAAAACAGACGGAATAGAGCTCCACAAGTCTACAGTTTTGAATAGAAAGGTACTGGAATATGATGATGTATTATAACGAGGTACCTGAACAGAGAATTGATGAAGAGTAACACTAGATCAACAAGTAAAACAAGTTAATCTTTGTTTCTGTATCTTGCAGATATTTAATGTGCATTAATTGTCAGCCATGGTTTGTGTAGACAGAGCGGCAAGCACTGCTGACTGTAGTGAATTTGTCTTTACACCCAGCTTGTTAACGACTTTAAAGTGTTTATGCTTTTACTGTCGAATATTTTGAGGGTTGGTACACCTAATGTTTTCATATAATTATCATTATTATTGTGGTTGTTGTATTGAATTAAATATTATTACCGTCAAGTGTTTTGATGGTTGCTTTATCTGCTGCAAACAATTTTGAATGCTGTTTATATAGTTTATATGTTTAGATGATATTAAGTAATAAAATTAGCAGAGGATAAGTAAGTGCCATATTGAAAGATATGCAAATTCAACCAACCCTGAGTTTCCATATTGTCATTAAATATCATCTTTACTGTTTGTATAGCAAACTTTACCCGGACATTTAATTGTATTATGTGTAAGGAGTGTGTAACAACTCACCTGCCAAATCGATTGGCACTTAAAATGTTTATGTGTTGTATCAATATTAATTAATCTTTACATTTTTTTTACAAGGTGATCACCATTTATCAAGGCCCGGAAGCCACTCAGGGATAAGGGTTATTGCATGTCAGTACGTTAATGTGGGGATTTAAAAAAAGTGTCTACTTTAGGGGGCGGTTCATCAGGAATTTGTTCAAGTTGAACTTGAAGACATCCAGGTTGTAGTCAGGTGGGAAGCAGGCAGACAGAACAGAGTTCCACAGGCGTGCAGTTCTAAGAAAGAAGCTTTGTTCATGGAATCTACATTTCGGTTTTCGCTTAGATAAAGAGTGGGGAAATTTTTTGACAGTAGTTTCAGCTAGACAGGTGTTTTTCGTGAAAGATTGGCGAGTATCCATATTGCATTTAATTATCATCTTTACTGTCTGTATAGTAAATTTTACCCGGACATTAAATTAAGGTGATGCGAAAGAGACTTGCTTGTCTTTAAACTTAAATCACACATTTTTTACGCCTTTTTAAAAATTATGTTTTACAGAATAGTAAAAAAAATTGTGCGATTGCAAAGAAGTTATAAACTGATATATTGTTACATATTACGGACCATGCGTCGGTTGCAATAAACTTAACTAGTGTGCAGATTGGTGAGGCTTTGTTGTTATTTTTCAGCTACCACTATCCATTTTGCATGTGGTTTGTGGTGTTCAGGTCAGATGGTATGGCGTCATAAAATTGGTAAGATGTCAGAGTTGTTTAGAAAATAGACCAATAATATCTTGGATAAATTGAATTATGTGTAAGGAGTGTGTAGCAACACACCTGCCAAATCGATTGGCCTTAAAATGTTTAGGCGTTGTATCAATGCTAATTCATCTTTATGGAATAATCAGACAGTATATATCGTGCAGTTGTATTTCCCTGTTATGCTGATAGGCAAATAAGTATGGTTGTACTTCCCAGTAAGATGAGCGTTGGGTTAGATAGGCATACTTAACATTTCTGAGCTGGCACTAGCCATTTTGTGTGTGGGTTATAAAATGCAGACTTAAGATGTATGAAGTTATTTAATAAGAACTAGAACACAAGTTGTTCATGGGAGAGATTTTAGAGAATTTTATGAGCTCCACAGAATACGTCCTTACAAAGTGCTGAAACATGTTGCATTTAAAATTCCGACCCGTTTTAAGAGGTTAGAACAGTTGCTATTTTTTTAAAGTTGTTTTTACACAATAATTAATATATTTTTTAAAGTTTCAGACAAGTTTTACTTTATTTATTTTTTTCAGTGAAAATTTTACGTTTGAAATTTTATATGCTATGTTTGACTTATGTTTTTTCTACAAAAAAGTCACCATTTATTAAGGCCCAGATGCCACTGTAGGATAAGAGTTAATAAGCATAGAGTGGTCAATGGGACAATAATTGTTAGTGGAAATTTGGTAAACGCATCATCAATAATTTGTTTATGTTGGACTTGATAATTATCATATTATAGTCAGTCAGAGAGCAGGGAAATGGAAGAGAGTTTCACAGGTGTGCATTCTTAGAAAAAAACTTTGTTCATGGAATCTATGCTTATGTTTGGGCACAGCTAAAGAGTAGGGGAAATTATTGATAGTTTTTTCAGCTAGACGAGTGTTTCTCGTGAAAGTTTGGCGAGGGGGACTATAGACTAGAGCTCAGACGAGCACTTTCCTTGAACATAATGATAAAGCAGAGACAGGCTGTGAGAAAGAGGTTGCAAGGAAGAGAAAATGGCATCACCCACTAGGCTACGAAGTCTACTTCTAATTCTGTCAAGGCAGGGAACATTAGTTGGAATAGATACATCAAGATCATTGCCAAGACTGCTGCGAAGAAGGTGGGCTCTCTCTACCCTGCTAGAAAGTTACTTACACTTGAAAATATCCTATACCTCTACAAAACTACCATTCGCCCATGTATGGCGTATTGTTATGACATTTGGGCTGGTGCATCTGCTACTAGTCTCTCGCTTCTTGGCAGGGTTCAAAAGAGAGACGTCAACTTGATAGATCCTGAACAGTCATCTAAGCTTCAGCCACTGTCCCATCGACAAAGTATTGCATTCCTCCGCTTGTTTTACAAGTATTTTAATGGTGAATGCTCTGACACACTCCAAGCTCTTGTACCCCCTTAATGAAAATACCCCCGACAAACCAGACAAGCAGAAAAGTCCCATCTTTACACAGAAGAGATCCCTAGATGTCTGAAAGCCTTCTACTCTAATTGTTTCTTTCTTTCTCTTCTAGCTTCCTGCTTCCCCAACTGTACTGACATGCAGAAGTGTAATGTAAACAGACATTTTGCTGCTCAACTCCCTACATAGTATCCGTGCAACTTAGGTCCCTGATATTAGCCCCCTACATCAAGAGACAATGTGCCTTGTTTGGTATAATAAAAAAAACTGGTAATCCAAACAAGAAAACCGTGTAAAAAGGTACCTTTATTGGACTTAAGGAGTCAGAGTCGGATAAAAAATTCCGACTTTGATTCTGACTCCTAATACTCTTAGAAATCCGACTCCAGCTAAAACCTCCAACATCTTCTGACTCTGACTCCACAACCCTGGATAATTGTGGACAGAAAACTACTTATGCTGGTTTCCATTGTAAATATTTACCAATTATTTTTTCTATGTTAAGTTTCTGTTAATTCATAATGGCCAATAAATGTGTGCTCATTTTATGTAAATTTTTTAAAAGAAAATTATCCTTATTCTAAAACCTAAAATATTGAATAAAATATCAAAATTCAAACAATTCTCGAGGGAAATATTAGGGAAATGTGGACAGAAAAATAATTTATAAAAATATTTTGTTCTCAGTTGTCAAACAATTCGACAAACTTTGGATCAACTTATTTTGTTTATGGTAAACATTATTTTCTCAGAAATCACGAAAGTAAATAACCACATTTTTTTGATAAAAATCTAAATATTAGATTGAATAATCTATTATTAGGAAGGGGTGGGTGCTCATCTTATGTTTAATTAATAAAACAAAGTTTTAAATATTTAAAGTTTGTGTTTTTCATTCTATTTTTCGCAATATTTTTAATGGCTTTTCAGATGTAATGGCAAACAAAAATATGTCAGCATCTATTATAAGGAAGGGATGGGTGCTCATCTTATGTTTAATTAATAAAACAAAGTTTTAAATATTTTAATTTTGTGTTTTTCATTCTATTTTTCGCAATATTTTTAATGGCTTTTCAGATGTAATGGCAAAGAAAAATATGTCAGCATCTATTATAAGGAAGGGGTGGGTGCTCATCTTATGTTTAATTAATAAAACAAAGTTTTAAATATTTTAATTTTGTGTTTTTCATTCTATTTTTCGCAATATTTTTAATGGCTTTTCAGATGTAATGGCAAACAAAAATATGTCAGCATCTATTATAAGGAAGGGGTGGGTGCTCATCTTATGTTTAATTAATAAAACAAAGTTTTAAATATTTTAATTTTGTGTTTTTCATTCTATTTTTCGCAATATTTTTAATGGCTTTTCAGATGTAATGGCAAACAAAAATATGTCAGCATCTATTATAAGGAAGGGGTGGGTGCTCATCTTATGTTTAATTAATAAAACAAAGTTTTAAATATTTTAATTTTGTGTTTTTCATTCTATTTTTCGCAATATTTTTAATGGCTTTTCAGATGTAATGGCAAACAAAAATATGTCAGCATCTATTATAAGGAAGGGGTGGGTGCTCATCTTATGTTTAATTAATAAAACAAAGTTTTAAATATTTTAATTTTGTGTTTTTCATTCTATTTTTCGCAATATTTTTAATGGCTTTTCAGATGTAATGGCAAACAAAAATATGTTAGCATCTATTATAAGGAAGGGGTGGGTGCTCATCTTATGTTTAATTAATAAAACAAAGTTTTAAATATTTTAATTTTGTGTTTTTCATTCTATTTTTCGCAATATTTTTAATGGCTTTTCAGATGTAATGGCAAACAAAAATATGTCAGCATCTATTATAAGGAAGGGGTGGGTGCTCATCTTATGTTTAATTAATAAAACAAAGTTTTAAATATTTTAATTTTGTGTTTTTCATTCTATTTTTCGCAATATTTTTAATGGCTTTTCAGATGTAATGGCAAACAAAAATATGTCAGCATCTATTATAAGGAAGGGGTGGGTGCTCATCTTATGTTTAATTAATAAAACAAAGTTTTAAATATTTTAATTTTGTGTTTTTCATTCTATTTTTCGCAATATTTTTAATGGCTTTTCAGATGTAATGGCAAACAAAAATATGTCAGCATCTATTATAAGGAAGGGGTGGGTGCTCATCTTATGTTTAATTAATAAAACAAAGTTTTAAATATTTTAATTTTGTGTTTTTCATTCTATTTTTCGCAATATTTTTAATGGCTTTTCAGATGTAATGGCAAACAAAAATATGTCAGCATCTATTATAAGGAAGGGGTGGGTGCTCATCTTATGTTTAATTAATAAAACAAAGTTTTAAATATTTTAATTTTGTGTTTTTCATTCTATTTTTCGCAATATTTTTAATGCTTTTTCAGATGTAATGGCAAACAAAAATATGTCAGCATCTATTATAAGGAAGGGGTGGGTGCTCATCTTATGTTTAATTAATAAAACAAAGTTTTAAATATTTTAATTTTGTGTTTTTCATTCTATTTTTCGCAATATTTTTAATGGCTTTTCAGATGTAATGGCAAACAAAAATATGTCAGCATCTATTATAAGGAAGGGGTGGGTGCTCATCTTATGTTTAATTAATAAAACAAAGTTTTAAATATTTTAATTTTGTGTTTTTCATTCTATTTTTCGCAATATTTTTAATGCTTTTTCAGATGTAATGGCAAACAAAAATATGTCAGCATCTATTATAAGGAAGGGGTGGGTGCTCATCTTATGTTTAATTAATAAAACAAAGTTTTAAATATTTTAATTTTGTGTTTTTCATTCTATTTTTCGCAATATTTTTAATGGCTTTTCAGATGTAATGGCAAACAAAAATATGTCAGCATCTATTATAAGGAAGGGGTGGGTGCTCATCTTATGTTTAATTAATAAAACAAAGTTTTAAATATTTTAATTTTGTGTTTTTCATTCTATTTTTCGCAATATTTTTAATGGCTTTTCAGATGTAATGGCAAACAAAAATATGTCAGCATCTATTATAAGGAAGGGGTGGGTGCTCATCTTATGTTTAATTAATAAAACAAAGTTTTAAATATTTTAATTTTGTGTTTTTCATTCTATTTTTCGCAATATTTTTAATGCTTTTTCAGATGTAATGGCAAACAAAAATATGTCAGCATCTATTATAAGGAAGGGGTGTGTGCTCATCTTATGTTTAATTAATAAAACAAAGTTTTAAATATTTTAATTTTGTGTTTTTCATTCTATTTTTCGCAATATTTTTTATGGCTTTTCAGATGTAATGGCAAACAAAAATATGTCAGCATCTATTATAAGGAAGGGGTGGGTGCTCATCTTATGTTTAATTAATAAAACAAAGTTTTAAATATTTAAATTTTGTGTTTTTCATTCTATTTTTCGCAATATTTTTAATGGCTTTTCTGATGTAATGGCAAACAAAAATATGTCAGCATCAGACAAGGTCAGACTATTTGCCAAGAACTTTGCAGCTAATTCTACCCTATGCGACAATGGCCATCAACTCCCTGTATTTCCTCCTATAACAGACAACACGCTATGCAACATACAAATATCTGTGCAGGTCGCCAAGCTAATCAAGACCCTTGATTCCAATAAAGCAACTGACCCTGACAGTATTCCAGTTATAGTGCTCAAAAAGCTCCAACCAGAACTTGCCCCCATACTTACAAAACTTTTTAAGCATTGCCTTTAGGAGAAGTGCCTTCCAACACCCTGGAAAACCTCATCAGTATGCCCTGCATTTATGAATTCAGGTGACAAGTCATCTCCCTCTCAGTACAGACCAATAAGTCTCCTGTGTGTCATGAGTAAGTTGCTGGAATCCACATTAAATAAAGAAGTAGTCAACAACCTCAACAGAAACAACCTTCTTAGTGACATGCAATATGGTTTCCGCTCTACACGATCTACAGCAGATGTGCTAACGTTTATATCACACAAGATTAGTGAATCTCTTTTGACAAAGGTTTTCTTCCAAGGGCAATTGCTCTTGACATATCAAAGGCCTTCGATAAGGTATGGCATAAGGGCCTACTTCACAAGATTTCCAGCTACTGGAAATGTTTTCTCAATCATTAAATCATTTCTCTCTGATAGGTTCATAAGAATAGTGGTTGATGGCAGAAATCAGAGGCCCACAGTATTAATGTTGGAGTCCCCCAGGGGTCAATCCTGGGCCCAACTCTCTTCCTCACCTACATCAATGATCTCCAAAAACACATACTTAAATCATTCGTTGACATCTATGCTGATAACACATCAAAGGCTGTAAATGAAAAAGTTCTCTCTAATTCTCTCTCCTCTGATTTTGAGCGCGTTGCAAATGGAGGAAGATGTGGCTGGTCACTTTTAATGCATCGAAAAGCAAGCTTCTATCTTTACATCATACACCACTCTGATCCCCATCTGGCATCAATTGAAATGGATGGCTCTCTTCTTGAGAAGGCTCCATGTTTTGATAAGCTTCTGGGTTTGACCTTTACTCCTGATCTGAAATGGAACACGTACATCAAATGTTGTCAAGGACGCTGGGAAAATGGTAGGATCCTTGTGCCGCTCCAGAAGATATCTCACTACTGATGCAATTCTCTATCTGTATAAAAGCCAAGTACGTCCAAGGATGGAATACTGTTGCCATATCTGGGCAGGAGCTGCTAAAAACAGCCTATCCTGCCGTGAGACAGTACAAAATAGACTTCGTGGTTTAGTGGGGGATGCCCTTTTCTCTTCCCTGCAACCTGTTTATTTTTTTTTAATTCTAATTATTTGAACTGTTTAAAATAAAAAAAATAAAAATTCTAATTATTGGAACGGGTTTTTTTCTCTTTAAGTTAACCACTGGGCACTTTATTGAAGGGGTAATTTTCCGCCTCGACACCACCTACGTCAGACGGCCTCTCCCCGAGCTCAGAACGTGGCAAACGTTGGGACCATCTCCGTAAAGGTTATCCAAAAAAGGAGGGGTTCAGTGCCCATGGCAGAGAAGTAGATTTATTTATCAATAAAAGTTGTGGAGAAGTAAATTTATTTATTAATAAAAGTCGTCATTTATAAAAGAAAATTTTGGAGGTGGACCTAAATGTAAATATTTACCCAAAAAATTATCCCAAAGTTTATTACAAAAACGTTTTGTTTTCGCACTATTCAACAATTTGTTCATCCGCGCATGTAAATTAAAAAATATTTGTAAAAGTGAGAAGTTATCAGTAAATGATTTAGTTTTTTTTTTTAATTTATTTATTTATTTTTTTACATTAGGTCCACCTCCACAAATATTAAGAATGGCTTTCAGAATAAACATCCTCAACCTCTCCATGTTAACAACGGATTTCGGAATAAACACCATTGGGGGGGGGATATTTAAAAAAAAAAGTCGATAAAAGTCGTCATTTAAAAAGAAATTTAAAATCAAATGTTTGTAAAAGTGAGAAATTATTAATAAATGTTTAGTAACATTTTTCGGTGCTAATGCAGAGGGTGATCCGCGCTATTTTTTAAATCGTGTTTTTTTTATTCAATTGCAAGGTTAAAGTACAGAATAGGTACAAAACACCCTCCCCTCCCCATGTTAGGAATGGCTTTTAAAATAATAACGTTATTATTTCAGCATGGATCACTCTCTGCATGAGTACCCATTTTTCTTTTAATATTCATAAAAAGTAAAACTTTTTTCAAAATAAATAAATAAATAAATGTTAGTAAATGTGACAAATAATCGTTTAGTTACGGCAACGTCAGTAAATAAAATGTTACGTGCAGGGTGGGGTGGGAGATTAAGGGAGCGACTATTATTTTTTTCTACTGGTCGCCATGAAACTCAACGCCCAAGAAGTACCAAAATGTAATTTTTTTTGTCAAATAAATAAATTTCAAGCAATTTTTGCAATAAATAATAGATAGCAACTTCGTTAATTTTACGACTCGCCCCAGCATATTATAAACACCCTAACTTCCCCATGTTAAAACAGTTTTCGGAATGAACAACCTCCCCATATTAAGAACGGCTTTCGAGGTTTATGGAAGGGCGTTTTTTTTTTTTAACATGGGGGGGGTTAGGGTTTTTATAATACGTTGAGGCATGTCGTAAAAATGAAACAGTTTAGAAAAAGTTAAAACAAATTTTTTTATGTAAACAATGCCGTGAAAAGAAACAAGACAATTAAAACGTAATGTTTCATGAGTGAAAAGCCTTAACATAAATAAAATTTAAAAATTGGTAAGTACATAAATGAATTTAAATTTTTAAAATATGGGATTTTTTTTTATGTGTGTGCTAATGCAAAGAGTAATCCGCGCTATTTTTTTTAAATCGTTTTCCACGTTTAATTAAAGTTTCTGATATGTTTTTATTCAATTGTAAGGTAAAAGTACAGAATAGGTACAAAACACCCTCCCTTCCCCATGTTAAGAATGGCTTTTTAAATAATAACATTATTATTTCAGCATGGATCACTCTCTGCATGAGTAAGTTTTAGTTTTTTTTTTTACTTATCGAGTTAACAGAAAATGAAATCTTTCGTCAATTCGTGGCTGTGAAATGAATCGAACTGGAAGTTCAGTTTTATCAACAGAACAGATTCGCAGTAACGGTTAAAAAAATATACTTATTTTATTTAATATTTTAATTTTAATAATTCGCGAGGTAAATTTATTTTAATAACATAAAAACATACCTCGACTCTAAAAATGGGTTGTCTGAAAATTTCAAATAAATTGGTAACGAAGAAATATGGTTTTATTCGTTTAGAATGAACCAACTTTACATTTTTATATATATAGATTAAATCGTGTGGAAACTTTCTCCACTAAAAGTTAGAGGTTAACAAGGATTTTGCAACAATGGTTTGTTGCGACCTGTGACTAGGTAAAAATTGTAGAACCTTGTCGGTCTGGTAATAAGGGTAACGATTCAATTTCCTTTAACTCCAATCCCAAACTGAAATCACAACCAAAATTCAGTTCACTCCATCCTTCTTATAATCCAGTTAGCCAATCAAATAAGTTAAACGTAACAACTACCAATATAAAAAGAGTCATCGCCCACACAAAAGGTTTCTGCTGCCACTCTTCCTGAGAGTCGCAGGTAAGTGCTTCAAGTTTTCTCAATACACTCCCACTCAACAGAAAACAAAATCAATTGTTATTTTGTAAAGCCTTTTTAATATACATATTCCTCATTCTTGATCACCAGAGCAGTGGTGACAAACCCAATCCTTTTCATCTGGTGGAGCTGCACTGATCGCAACGCATCTAAAATGGAACCAGTTATCACATTGATCACAGCAGATCATGGCCGATCCGTCATCAGGTTTATTACATCCGGGACAAATCCAAACCTGCTCACTCTCCTGTACTAAAGTGGGTTCCTCAAAACTGGTTTCTGACCAAGGAATTCCTTCTATGGACTCCCAGTCATCATAACAAGGTTTCGGACCACCCTCTTGTGGTTCATATTCTGCATGTAGTTCTAGCGGATATAGATGTTTAAGAGAATATGTTTTCACACTCCCATCACCCCGACGTATCTGTGCCAATCGTACCATGCCATCATCTCCCGGAAACAATTCTTCTACTCTCCCCAATACCCAAAAGGGTCTAGACTTGTTCGGGGATTTTATCGTCACAATATCTCCAGGCCGTACCTTATTAGATATAGTTGGATAACGATCTTCTTTACATTCTCGAAGAGAGAGTAAGTAATCCTCGCGTCATATCCGTTTAAACTCCTTGAGCAGCTCATCACGATTCTTCAAAGATTCCAACAATATCTGTCTGGACGGCAGTTCCCCTTCATTAATTGGTTGAATCTCCAATCTAAGAAGTCCAGGGTTTTGATCTGGATGAAGGACGTGATTGGGCGTAATTACCTCCAGTCCCGAGTTGTTCGAACTCACATAGGTTAGCGGTCTATTGTTCACTGCCCATTGGACATCTGAAATGGCTGTCCACAGCTCAGATCGACTATAAATGGACCTTCCAACAGTTTTATAGAGACATTCCTTTAATGTTTTAATCATGCGTTCGCAAACTCCTTCATACCAGACCGAATGAAGAGGGATCTTAACATGCTTTATATTATACTGGCCAAATTTATCATCAAATTCGGAAGAAGTTAGGGCCTGATTTAGTAAACTAACTCCAGCAAGAAATGACTTTGCATTGTCACTATATATGTGAGAAGGCAAGCCCCATATGTTTGAAAACCTGATGAAGGCCAGTATAAATGTGTGCACTGTCATGTCCTCAACCAGTTCTAAATGTACTGCTCTGATTTCCAAGCACGTAAATATGAGAATGTAAACCTTAGATTGAAGATTTTGGTTTTGAACCCACAGGTGTCCCGTATAATCAATCCCTGTAAGTAGAAATGGCCTTACCAGATTTACTCTATGTTTAGGCAGGTCTGTCATCTTAGGATACGAAAAATGTATAGAGTTGATTTTCTGACAAATAAAGCAGTCCTTCAATATTCCCTTCACAGCCTGTCTGCCTTGAGGTATCATAAATCCTGACATCCTGATCCTACTAAGTGTAGCCGGCACACCTAAGTGTTTAGCCCTCTCATGCTGATCCTTCACAATTAGATTAGTCAAGGGATGATTCTTCCCGGGCAATACAGGGTTTAAAACCTCATATTGTAGAGTAAAATTTTTTTTGATTCTGCCTCTGGAGTAGACGACACCAGACTTGTCCAGAAATAGGTTTAACTGACTCACAAGGTTCGGAATGGGTTTATCATAAGGTGCATGTAAGAACTTCAATTCAAGGGGAAACGCCTGTTGTTGCATTGTCTTGAACAAGTAATCAGCAGCAGCCTGTTTATAGTCCAGTTCCTTGCCTCTTGCTTTGGATATAAATTCGAAGACTTTGGAAACCACACATAGAAGTTTATTAAAACACGAAAATCTGTCAAAGGAGATGATAGGTTTAGACCAGTTCTCATTACAGGTGTACAACAGGTTCGTACGAACTATTTGCTGGTTGGTTGCACTAAGACAATCCAAAGTACTATCAGGCCAACAGACAGTTTCACCAGACAACCAGTTTGGTCCAGCACTCCAAAAGGAGAAATTTTCCTTAAATTTAGCTATTGTCAGTTCTCTAGTCATTAGGTCCGCGGGGTTCTGATTAGAAGGCACATATACCTGATAGTAAGGTTGTAAGTTGCAAGTATCACTTCTTCCATCTGTGTCACATCCTTGATAGTAAGGTTGTAAGTTGCAAGTATCACTTCTTCCATCTGTGTCACATCCTTGATAGTAAGGTTGTAAGTTGCAAGTATCACTTCTTCCATCTGTGTCACATCCTTGATAGTAAGGTTGTAAGTTGCAAGTATCACTTCTTCCATCTGTGTCACATCCTTGATAGTAAGGTTGTAAGTTGCAAGTATCACTTCTTCCATCTGTGTCACATCCTTGAAGCGATTCTTCGTAAAAATGTTCTTATGACTCGTCTGCTTGGACATCAGCCAAGTGAGTACAATTTGGGCATCTACAGCCAAATACAAACTTCCAAATTTCGTTCCTTGGTAGGCTCTCAAAATATTACTAAGACATTTAATTTCCAAAAAAACTGCTAATAGTTCCAGCGTTGGCAAGGTTTTAGCTTTTAATGGTGTCACCTTTGCCTTAGCAAAAATCAGAGAAGATATACCTCCCTGAACTGCATATACAGAAAACCCATATGCCTTTTTTGAGGCATCTGTGAATATGTATAAATCTGCAACAGTATCGCTATCAAGTACCTGTCTTCTAAACGATAACGAATGAAGCGCCGACAAATCACTAGCTAGTAATCTCCACCTTTCCTGCATTTCCTTTGGAATGGGATCATCCCAATCAATATTAGCCTTCCACATTTCTCCCACCAATATGCGACTTTGAATGGTGACTGGGAGACATAAAAATAATGGGTCAAACACACTGAATGCAGCTGATAGTATTTGACGTTTTGCTGCTAAGTTGGGGTCACAAGTTTGCTGGACTAGGCTGATGGAGTCCGACTCTGGGTCATATCTGTAACCCAGAACTTTTTCCCGAGGACAACTGTGAGTTGTCAAAGTCTCATCCTTCCTCATCAATTCCTGTAGCTTTGGGCAATTTGGTGTTACATGATCGCAGATCAAATCCTCTTTTCTTCAATCTTTCCTTTATTTCATGATATAGTTTTCTCAACACACCTTCCGAATTATTCGTACTGACCAGATTGTCAACATAAAAATTTGAATTCAACAGTTTGGTGCAAGCCGAAGATAATGGTCGTATAATGGTAACATATCAGACGATCATCCCGTTTTAGAAAGAAACAAAACTTATTTCTATCAGACTCCTTTGATAATCTAATCATCAGAAATGCCTTCTTGATGTCTCCCAATAATGTATATCTATTTGTCCGAAAGAGTAGAGTTAGATTTAACATGTTTCCGGTTAAAGTTACCCCTGGGTATGCAGCCTCGTTTAAGCATACTCCTCCCTTGACCTTCAATGAACAGTTGAAGACTGGTCGCATTGTCGTAGTTGCTATGCTATCGGTTTTAAAGACTGGTCAATGAGGGATCCAAACATGTTTATGGAACTGTTTAGGTGAACAATGAAAGGTTTCTATTATGCCTTCTGCCTCTTGTTCGGCAAAAAGCTCTAAATATTCCTCATAGAGGCCCTTCACTTCCAGAGTGTGTACCACCCTATCCAACACCTTGAGGGCTACTTGGTGATTAGAGCGCACATGAGCTAATTTATCAGTGTGCCACGGTAACTGCACCCAGTACTGTCCCTCCTTAAACTCTATATTTCTCATAAACTCCTCTACCTTCTGGGCATCATAGTCAGACAAGGTGTCGTTTTCTGATAGCCCCAAAGACTCCACACTGTAAATCCAATCCAGACCTCTTTTTACAGTACTGTCCTCAAAAGTTTCTTTATAGGGGTCCGAATAAGAAGAACACACATCAAGAACACTATTAACGATGGAGGTCGGACACTTAACAGTTCTCATGACTTCTCCATAAGCTGGAACCTTGTGTTGGATCATAATAATTTGATGAGGAAACATGAAATTCCTGGGATCCCCAAAAGGAATCACTTCTCGTTGGGAAAGGCATTTTATCATATCTAAGGGTTTCATAAATTATAACCTTTCCAAAGTTATATTGGCATTTCTTCCTAAATCTGTATCCAGAGTGTAATCCAATTTCGTAAGGTTCTCAACCACAATCGGCAAATGCTCCACTGTATGAATGATATCTAATTCCTTGTCAATAAGGATAGGTAGCTGCCGCTTTACTCCTGGTGTCAACTCCACTGTTGTGGTAAGTCGCTGAAAATTGCAGGTTTTCCTTCCTAGGAACATCACAATCTCAAGGTTTACCTCCGAGACGGATCTTGGGTCACAAACCAGATCCTGCAAAATTCTTCCACTAAAGTACGAATTTTGACTGCCTGTGTCTATCAAACATCGCAGCTTCACAGCTTTGTCCCCTCTTTGTAGTACGATGGTAGTAATCGGCAAAATACACTGCTGCTCACCCAAACCGGTATTGATACATTCATTTGTTGATGTATATGGCATAGGGTACATGATTGTGGTATGGTCCTGGGCTGAACATCGCTCACAATTGCCCTTAGGGCTTCTTTTACAGGGACACAAATCACTGAAATGATTGTTACTTGTGCACCTATAACATAGTCCGAGTTCTCGACAACGACGCCATCTTTGAGGAAATGTATGGTATATAGGCTCATAAGAGTAGTGGTAGATGGGCAAAAATCGAAGGCCTGCAATATAAATGCTGGAGTCCCTCAGGGGTCAATCCTGGGCCCAACTCTCTTCCTGATCTACATGAATGACCTCCCTAAACACATACTTAAATCATTCGTTGCCATCTATGCTGATGACACGACCATCTACAGCAACACATCAAAGGCTGTAAATGAAAAAGTTCTCTCTAATTCTCTCTCTTCTGATCTCGAGCGCGTGGTTCAGTGGCGGAAGATGTGGCTGGTTACCTTTAATGCATCTAAAACCAAACTCCTATCCTTACATCATCAACGCTCTGATCCCCATCTGGCATCAATTGTGATGGATGGCTCTCGTCTGGGTGAGGCCCCATGTTTTGACAAGCTTCTGGGTTTGACCTTTACTCCTGATCTGAAATGGAACATGTACATCAAGTCTGTTGCCAAGGTCGCTGGAAAGATGGTGGGATCCTTCTACCGCTCCAGAAGATATCTTACTACTGATGCAATTCTCTATCTATATAAAAGCCAAGTACATCCAAGGATGGAATACTGTTGCCATATCTGGGCAGGAGCTGCTAAAAACAGCCTATCCTGCCTTGACAGAGTACAAAATAGACTTCATGGCTTAGTGGGGGATGTCCTTTTCTCTACCCTGCAGCCTCTCTCCTACAAAAGAGACGTTGCGAGCCTATCCTTATTTTATCGTTATTTCCATGGCAGGTGCTCGTCTGAACTACAATCTCTGGTCCCCCCTCGCCAATCTTTCACGAAAAACACCCATCTAGCTGACCACTGTGAAAAATTTCCCCCACTCTATATCTGTGCCTAAATCAAAACACGGATTCCATGAACAAAGCTTCTTTCTTAGAACTGCATGCCTGTGGAACTCTGTTCCATCTGCCTGCTTCCCACCGGACTACAACTTGGATGTCTTCAAGTTCAACGTTAACAAATTCCTAATGAACCACCCCTTAAGTAAACACTTCATCAAATCTCCACACTAACGTAATGTACTTGCAATAACCCTTATCCCTGAGTGGCTTCCGGGCCTTGATAAGTAGTGATCACTATGTAAAAAAAAAAAAATTTCTTTCCATAAATCCATATCCCAACATAGAGTCCAATTCCGTATTTAACCTGAGACAAATAGTTCTTAAGCTATTCAATATCATACCTGCCTTGTGTGGACAGTTTGAATAGGCTGGAGAATATCTCCTCTCTAATGCCCTCTTCATCCCAATAATTATCCTTAAGAATTTTTATTGCAGCATCATAATTATTGGATGTCTCCTTAGGATGATGGATTAGCCGAAACGGACGTCCCGTAACACAAGTCTTGAGGTAGATTAATTTTTCTCTACTTGATTTTAATTCCGAAGTGAAATACTCAAACCTAGTGAGAAAATCTCTCAATGCAAATTTGTTCTCTAAGTCCAGGCCATCAAAACTAGGGCATTTGACCTTAGGCCTAAACATAGAGGTGTCAACTTGAGATGGCTGCATTATATTTGGGAGCATGAAGGGAGGGGGAGAATCATCCTTGTGAACCTCTGCGGTTAAGGTTTGTAAATCTCTTTCCACTTCTTTGAATTCGATAAGGTCAGAAGCATGTGGTGTCACCCTATCTCTAGGAAGGAATTTAACCAAGTTTTCCTGAACTTGGTCCACTTTAGAAAGCCACTCGTTTATGTTGTCTGTGGTGTTCTTGAAGGCACATGCATCCACTGCGACTCTTGTCTTTAATTTTCCTAATGTGTATCCGATAATGTGTTTATATCTTTCCTCTGTATCCAAAAGGGCCTCAAGAAGGTGATCCGTTTTTTCTTGCATTCCTAAGGAATCCTCAAGGGAAGACATTTGTTCCACGGTCATAATAAAAAATAACAGAAGAAAAAGAGAAAAAAAAATGCACAAGGTCTGCAGATCAGTGTTGCAATGTGTGGAAACTTTCTCCACTAAAAGTTAGAGGTTAACAAGGATTTTGCAACAATGGTTTGTTGCGACCTGTGACTAGGTAAAAATTGTAGAACCTTGTTGGTCTGGTAATAAGAGTAACGATTCAATTTCCTTCAACTCCAATCCCAAACTAAAATCACAACCAAAATTCAGTTCACTCCATCCTTCTTATAATCCAGTTAGCCAATCAAATAAGTTAAACGTAACAACTACCAATATAAAAAGAGTCATCGCCCACACAAAAGATTTCTGCTGCCATTCTTTCTGAGAGTCGCAGGTAAGTGCTTCAAGTTTTCTCAATAATACGCAGTGCAAGTGCACTTACTGATCCGTGCTATTAAGTTTTATGATGTTTTTTTTATTCAATTGTAAGGTTAAAGTATAGAATAGGTACAAAACACCCTCCCCTCCCCATGTTAAGAATGGCTTATTTAAATAATAACGTTATTATTTCAGCACAGTTCACTCTCTGCATGAGTGCCCACATTGAAATTGACGAAATCAATATTTTTATTGGATTCCAATTAAATTAAACCTTTTTTATGTTTAATATAATTTTAAGAATCAATATTTTTGAGGGAGATTGCAAAAAAAGTGTTTCAGATTATTTCAAAAGTTATTGAATGGGATTTTTTTAAAGCATAAAAAATAACTTACCTTTCATATTGTAAACTTATTTTAATATTTAAATTTTACTTAAACACATTTCGGTCAATGTCAAGTTTCTTTCCAACTCCTAAAAAAAATTTAATATGACGACCTGAATAGGTTTTCGGTGACGCTGAAAACGAATATCACATTTAAAGTTGAGTCAGATAAGTAGTTTTCGTGATATAAATTACTTTTTCAATAAGTGGGGGATCACTTTCCTATATAAAAGTTACGTAAAATGAGCACTCACTTTCTGGTCACTTAGTTATTTCTTCATATCATAAAGCAATTTTAAATTGTGATATTCGTTTTCAGCACATCCAAAAACCGGCGATATTTTTTACTATGAAATTCGTTCAATTTTTTTCATTTTCAAATTTGTTTTATATGACGAAATTATTAGGTGACCAGAAAGTGGGTATTTTTTTTTTACGTTAAATTTATATAAGAAACTGATTCCTCCCAACTTTTTGAAAAAGTACTTTCTTCATATCATGAAAACTACTTATCTGCCCCAAATTTAAATGTGATATTCGTTTTCAGCATCATTGAACACCTAGAAAAGTCGTCATTTTAAAGTTTTTTGAGGAGTTGGAAAGAAACTTGACATTGACCCACATGGTCACATTTCATATATATTTTATACACGAAACCAATATTTTTATTGGATTGCAATAAAAAAAATAAACTTATTCTAATATTTAAGATTATTTTAAAGTTGTTGAATAATATTGTTGTAAAATGAAAAAAAAAAAAAATAAAAAAAAAAAGCTTACCTTCCATTCCAGGAATTTAATACGAAAAAAAAATCGTTTTTCTTTTGTGTCCAACGCAGAAAATGTGTTTTTTTGTCAGGATTTCTTAATATAATTTTTAGTAAATTGATACAAATTTTGTTTCGTGTGTCAAATTCATTAAGCAATTAAATATATG
Source organism: Euprymna scolopes (assembly GCF_053919585.1). NCBI lineage: Eukaryota > Metazoa > Mollusca > Cephalopoda > Sepiida > Sepiolidae > Euprymna > Euprymna scolopes. Next base: position 108,603,354 of record NC_136508.1, on the reverse strand, counting down.
AAAATATAAAAGAATCAAAATTAAAAGACAAAAAACACGATTTAAACGTGAAATTATTATAAGAAGAAAAAATCAACTGCTTCAGAACAAAGAACTTATGTTCATCGTAAAACGGTGTAATCATTATTTTGTTCCTCGTGAAAAAGATTGAACATTTCATTATGATTTGGATTAGTCGAACTACTGTTTACATCCAAGATGAGAACAGTAATCCAAATAATCCAAATATAAAAAAATGCAAAACTGAATATTTCACATAAACATTTAAAAAATGAAGGAATTGAACAAATAACGAAGTCGGTACTGGTCGCGGTAAGAGTTCCCTGCCGAACACCCTCCAAAAACAACGATGTCTCCCGTTTCTCCCGCGCAGCCGCAAAGGACATGTTTTAGTTGCCATAGTAACAACACTTTTTATCGACATTGTTTTACTGTTTAAAGACAACTACACATTTATTAATAATATCTCACTTTTAATCACTTTTATCGACTTTTTAAAACTTTTTTTTTTACTCTTTTTAAATGACAACGTTAATGTTTATGAATATTGAAATAAAACATTATGTTTATGAATATTGAAATAAAACATTACTACACATTTATTAATAATATCTTTTTTTTTTTTTACTGTTTTACTGTTTGTGTCACTTTTATCGACTTTTTCTTTTATGAAACTTATCGGCGGTTCTTGAAATTTACTTACCACAAAACTTGTCGGCGGTTCTTGGAATTTACTTACCACAAAATGATGATAGAATAATAAATTTACTTACGTTTAATCAATGTTATTTTCTTTTTTAAATAGCATTTTCTTTTTAAATGACGACGTTTTTACTGTTTATGAATATTAAAAGAAAAATAATTACTAAACATTTATTAATAAGAAAATGGGTGCTAGTGCACTTATGATCCGCGCTATATTTTAAATCGTATTTATAAGCTTAAAGTTTAATGTTATTATTTAAAAAGCCATTCTTAACACGGGGAGGGTGTTTTGTACCTATTCTCTACTTAAACCTTACAATTGAATAAAAAAACATTAAACTTTAAGCTTAGAAATACGATTTAAAATATAGCGCGGATCATAAGTGCACTAGCACCCATTTTCTTATTAATAAATGTGGTGGTAATCGTGAAGAAAGAGAGAGCCTGTTTCCTCCGTTTGACTATAGGTGGCGTTACTGTCTGTCCACCCAGTTACGGAAGCACAAAATGTATATAATGCCACCCTTGAAATAAAAATAAATGTTTTTGTTATATTTTAATTTTAAACATGTTTTTTTTTTGGGGGGGGGGTGCAAACATATTTAAGTTTTGTTTTTTCAAACATATTTACGTTTTTTTTTTTTTGTTTTTGCAAGCATATTTAAGTTTTATTTTTCCAAACATTTACGTGTTGTTGCTTGTTTATTTTAAAACATTTACGGGGTTTTTTTTTGTTTTGTTTTTTTTGCAAGCATAAACTAAATATTTTTGAAATATTTTTCTTTTTGAAAAGTTTGCTTATGCACTTATTGGTACCGCGCTATTTTTTAATAGTAGCTTCAAGTAAGATTCAGGTTTTACAATATCCTTTTTCAAATATATATATATATATATATATATATATATATATATATATATATATATATATATATATATATATATATATATAAATACTTACGGAAAAGGTAAAATAAGTGCAGAAAAATTAAGAAAAAAGGGGGGGGGTCCATAAAAAAGATAAAAGAAAAAACGTTGATTTTTTTATTATTATCATAAGAGCGTAAAAAATACTCGCGGAAAAACGGTTGTACCCATAAATATGTTTAAAAGAAAAATATAGCAAAAACATTTAGTTTATGCTTGCAAAAAAAAACGTAAATGTTTAAAAATAAACAAGCATCAAAACGTAAATGTTTGGAAAAATAAAACTTAAATATGTTTGCAAAAAAATAAAACTTAAATATGTTTGCACAAAAAAAGAAAACATGTTTAAAATTAAAATATAACAAAAACATTTTTTTTTTATTTCAAGGGTGGCATTATATACATTTTGTACTTCCGTAACTGGGTGGACAGACAGTAACGCCACCTATAGTCGAACGGAGGAAACAGGCTCTCTCTTTCTTCACGATTACCATAAATGTTTAGTAATTATTTTTCTTTTAATATTCATAAACAGTAAAAACGTCGTCATTTAAAAAGAAAATGCTATTTAAAAAAGAAAATAACATTGATTAAACGTAAGTAAATTTATTATTCTATCATCATTTTGTGGTAAGTAAATTCCAAGAACCGCCGACAAGTTTTGTGGTAAGTAAATTTCAAGAACCGCCGATAAGTTTCATAAAAGAAAAAGTCGATAAAAGTGACACAAACAGTAAAACAGTAAAAAAAAAAAAAAGATATTATTAATAAATGTGTAGTAATGTTTTATTTCAATATTCATAAACATAATGTTTTATTTCAATATTCATAAACATTAACGTTGTCATTTAAAAAGAGTAAAAAAAAAAGTTTTAAAAAGCCGATAAAAGTGATTAAAAGTGAGATATTATTAATAAATGTGTAGTTGTCTTTAAACAGTAAAACAATGTCGATAAAAAGTGTTGTTACTATGGCAACTAAAACATGTCCTTTGCGGCTGCGCGAGAAACGGGAGACATCGTTGTTTTTGGAGGGTGTTCGGCAGGGAACTCTTACCGCGACCAGTACCACGAAGTCAATCAAATAACAAAAATAGATTTGAACCAACAAGAAACAAAACAATAATCACATGATTACATTATGAAAATTGCGAATTATTTTATCAGATTCGATTCCGTTAACTTTACGATGACCTTAACTTATAATTCCAGACTTAAACCACCTGATGTTTTACGTGCAATCAACGACTAACGATGGAAGTATAGTAGCTGTTTCTAGTTTGTTTACGCATTTCAACGTTGTATCGCGTTATCACCATTTTGGTTTTACTTGCCATGATTTACGCCCTCCTATGTATTACCCCCTCCTTTGATAGAGAAATAACGCACTGTTGTAAAATGTTCTGACTCGCAGATGTGAATATGAGAAAAAATCAATAGTTAACCACATTCAGATCGCCGTGTAATTTGCTTGCGCCCTATTTGTTTATTTAATATCTACCGCTCGCTCCGCTCCGGCTCCGGAGGATATCTTACTACTCTATCTATATAAAAGCCAAGTACGTCAAAAGATGGAGTACTGCTGCCACATCTGGGCAGGAGCTTCTAAAACAGCCTATCCTGCCTTGCCAAAGTACAAAATAGACTTCGTGGATTAGTGGAGGATGACCTTTTCTCTTGTAGCGTCTACCCGGGAATTTATTTTGGCAGGACATTGAACATTCACCGTTTTCGGAGAGCTCCAAGAAAAAGACAAAAAAAAGTCGTGGCGCCAAATTCAAGGAGTCTCTCGCCCTGTTTTTGCTCGCGCTCCCCAGAAAGGTAAGACACGTTACTGCCACGCTTTGTCGCTCCTGCGCGACACACCTTGTGCCCGCCCTGTGCCGATTCCATTGGTGAAACAACACACAAAAAGAAATAAAAACATTCTTATCTATTCCCTCCGCTCCTTACTCGACGAATTTTCTAAAAAAATTAATTCCCAACGTAACGTCAAAAACATTAGACCAGTCGGGAAGGATTTCTTCTTCTGTATCTTCGGACTAAAAATAACACGAGTGAGATACACCAAGGCAAATAAATTCACATCTATTATAACGAGCTAAGTCTGATGATTTGTTTTTAATTGATTTTTCCAGATATTTACTTTCGTATTAATGTTTTGAAAAATTAATCGTAAGTGAGCTGTTCGTTGTTTTGCCCAGCGAGCACCTCGCTTCACTCTTCCCTGCAACCTCTCTCCCACAGAAGAGACCTTGCAAGTCTGTCTTTGTTTTATCATTATTTCCATGGCAAGTGCTCGTCCGAGCTCCAATCTCTGGTCCACCCTCTACAATCTTTCACGATAAAAACCCGCCTAACTAAAACCACTGTCAGCATTTTTCCCCACTCTTTATCTGTGCCTAAATCAAAACGTAGATTCCATGAACAAAGCTTCTTTCTGAGAAGTGCACGTTTGTAGAATTCTCTTCCGTTTGCCTGTTTCCCACCTGACTACAACTTCGATGACTTCAAGTCCAACGTAAACAAATTCCTGATTAATCAATTCCTTTTAGTAAGACACTTTATAAATCTCCAATACCAACTATTACTACGATATTATCCCCTTGATTACTGTACACACAATAACCCTTATCCCCGAGTGGCTTCCGAGCCTTGATAAGTGGTGATCACCATGTAAAAAAAGTCCTTCCGTTATAAATGTCTCTCAGCATCCGTTATAAATGTCTCTCAGCATCCGTTATAAATGTTTCTCAGCATCCGTTATAAATGTCTCTCAGCATCCGTTATAAATGTCTCTCAGCATCCATTATAAATGTTTCTCCCAGAATATAAATGTCATTCCCGTTATAAATGTTTTTCCCATTATCTCTCTTCCCGATATACACCCTGAGATATACACAAGGTATATACACACACGCTGATGTATGTACACAAGGTATATATACATACACACACTGATATATATATATATATATATATATACATACATACATACATATATATATATAACCCTTTCTCCCTCGCAGGGGTCGCGCACGCACGGTGAAAAACGACGCGCACTAACCCTAAGGATGGTTGGCTATATTTTCGCTCCTTCGAGCCTCGGACCCCGCACAAGCATCCGTCTCTCTCCCTCTGCTACTCGTAAGTCTCTCCAAATTGGACGTTGGTATCTGGCCATCTAGTGTTGTAACACCCAATCGGGAATTCTTGGTAATTTCTGTCGTGATCGTCTTCTCGTCGGTGGCCGTCTCTCTCTGTCTGCGACGGCTGGAAAGTCAAGTTTGGTTATGCTGAAATCGAAGGGCAGTCTTCATAAGTATAAATGGAAACAATCAACAACGATGAGGATAGTTTTAGGCTGTTCATTTAGTGATTCAGTATACATTAAGGCTCGGCTCGTCACTTATACTTTCGTCAGGCTTGGAATGCAACCCCCACAGTGTATTTAAACAAAAACTCTAAGTGGCCGTCTTGTTAGTTCTCTTCGTCTCAATTAGAGGAGGCTAGTGGCACGCGTGGCTTCCCAACTTCTCTGTTCGACAGACTGTCTGATTCTCTCCTTTTGTCTATCTCCGCAGTAGTTTTATTAAACGTCATCCTCCCCTTCCTTCTGTAGTCGACCCAATCTCTCTATTCAACGGGTAATCATAATTCTTTCTCTCTCTCTCTCTCTCTTTCTCCCTCTCTCTCTCTCTTTCTCTCTCTCTCTCCTTCCCAACCGACCCCCTCTCGATTCAATTCCGAGAATTAGTTATCTGTCTTAGGCATTTAACCAATTTGTTCCCTGAAAATTAGAATGACTAATTCAATTGTTTTCGGGGTTTGTTCTTTCTCTCTCTCTCTCCTTGTTGGTTTAAGTGAATCATGTTATCATTTACACTCGGATCGTCGACTTTACTCGTCGACCCTTCCCAGACCTCCTTGCGTTTTCCTCGCCAACCCGACATCTGGCTTATCTTTAATCTGGCCCTTTTGAACTCCAAATAATTTACTTGTCACCCGATGACAATTCGTTGGTTTCTCACGAGATGGAACTGAGACCTCTCGCCCAGCTCCATCCCACTCACCCTCAACCTAGGAAGCAAGGTTATCCGGTGTCGCCCGGCTTCGTTACATACAACCCCCTGTTTTTCGTGTCATTGTCATCAATTACACGCACGTCCCCTGCCTCTAGCTTCTGCTCCGAACCAGTGTGGGTCGTATATGTACTTATGTATGTAGGTAGGCGTGTGGGTTGCATTCCATTCCCCCGTTTTTTTTTTTCACAGTTGAGAACCCGACGAGGGGAAAAAAAAATCTTTCTTCTCTTTCAGCATGCAAAAGAAGATAATTAATAACATAGGACGAACCAAACAAAATAAAATAGAAAGAGAAAAAAAAATGTTCTTGGATCAACGGTCCATCTGATATGCATAAAATTGTTCGTCTCGAAAATTTTGCAAATTTTTTTTTCATCTCATTTCGTCTGCATTTTTGTTCAAAACAATTAAAATACAAAGAGTTAATAGCGACTCAACAGTTAGCATGCAATTGATAAGGTAGGGTCGTTGAGTCCATTTTCCCTTCCTCTTCCTAAGTGTCATAAGGACAACATTGACAAGTTCAATTCATAGATTCCTTCCCTTCTTTGTCTCGCGAAATCGTTCTTTAATCCGAAGCATGCAAGCAAAAAAAAAATATAACAACCAAAACAAAAAAAAAAATCATTTTTTCCTTGAATTACTCAATAGTTAGCGTGCGGTAAAGAAAGGATCTTCTCCTCTTTTCCTCTTCAGTGAAGTACCCAAAATCCAATAAAGAAAAGAGAAAAAAAAACACACACACAAGGAATCCTCCGGTGGTCCCCTCTCCCTCTCTTCACATAAGAAGCCATGTACAGTTTATGTCACAAAATCACCTGGGGATATAGATTTCCCTGTCTCTCTTACTTCCTTTCCATCCTGGGTCGCTGGACGATTTTCGAGGGTCTCACTGCCGGCTTGGGTTCCTCCTCAACGCGGATCTGGTTTACCAGGTCCTCGGCTTGATTCTCTGATAGCCGCAACTCAGGCTCTTCTTCCACGCCCCGAGAAAGGGCGCTCATTGGTATCCCCGCTCCACTCTGGTGCGTTGTCGTCGGCGGGTTACCATCACGTAATCTCCTCCATCCTCCCCATAGATACCTTACCAAAACGGCTAAAACTATCACTACCATTAGAATACTCATGATCGGCCAAGCTATTTTTCCAAACACTTCTGGCCTCCCCCCTGACTCTTTCCTACTGACTCGGCTTAATTTAAACCTCAATTTCTCTAGACTGATTTTTTCGATCAGTCCCAACACTTCGGGCATCTTCTGTAAGGTAATATTGGGGAATTCCCTTATTATTGGTTCCCATAGCTCCACCCAACCGCAGGAGTTGGTTTCTATTAGCTTCTTAAGGGACCCCCTATCTTCGAATCTCTCTTCCGCCTGATAGTACGGGGGCAAGGAAATCGAGGCCCCGTGCGCGGCACAACCCATGGGTAGCTCTATAACAGACAATGGCGCAGCGACTCTCACTGTTCTCGGGGGCTTCCTGTCACAAACCCGGGTTAACTCTATTCCCTCTTGGGTTACCACCGCCCAAATCCCGTCGGACACCCCCACTGCAGAAGGTAATGTTACCTTCGTTAAGATTTCTACCTTGCAACTCTCTTTGATCCCCGGTTCGTTTTTTTCTAAACAGCTCTAGTACGCACAACCGGTATCGACTCACTACATAAATGGGGCTGGTTGACCCACACGTTCCAAGGGCGTCAGCCCAGCATCGGCTGGCTTCCTCACCGGTCAGCAACATGAATCTTGTTCTCGCCATGTTTAACGCGATAAAGTCCGTTTCCATCTTATATCTAGCCACTGCCCCTAGCTTCTGGTCCGCTCTGGGATAGGGCATGGCTAGGTTCATGACTTGGTATATCTCGAAAGTACTGTCGTGGTCCAACAAGGGGATCGACACTAGTACAACGAGTCTATCCTCTTCCAACAGTGTAACGCAGCCCAGGGCATTATAGTATCTCCATAACCGCTCGGTGGGGTCTACCGGCAGTCTCAAGTGGGGGGGCAACTTCGACTGTATCTCCAACAGCACTTCTCTTAACCTCCCTGGAGCCACTATACTCGGCGACAAATGTCCCAAGGACAACATATCCAGCTGCGCCCGCACGTTTCCAATTGTATCATTACCTGTCGCCCTGTCTGATGGACCCTGTTCGTTATGGCCAACAATTGCAGGTACCTCTGCACAAAACCATCCAACTCTCGTAATTCCGTGGATATCAGCTGGGTTATATTCGCTTGAATCCTCGAATCTGGGAAAACAGCCTCCCTATGTTGGCCCTGTTCTTGGCCAGTTCTAACCTGGTAACATTTAGGATTGATACGCTCTCTTCGGCTACGTGTGCAAACACCTCCTGGTCCTTCTCGACCTGTTCCAATCTCCTCCGAATGATCCTTACATCACTCTCGGATCCCGTCCCAAACAATACGTGGAGGGCCTTTCCCACTATCGGCAGCACCGATCTCTTCGGTTTCGTTCGGAGCAACTCTACTTCCTTTAGGTAGAACCTCATATCCTCCCACTGAGCCTCCATTACGATGGTCTCCCTCCTCAGGGAGGCCAGTAACTGCACGTACTCGCTACGACCCCTATATTCTTGGATTATTTGGCTCTCGATCTTGGCCAATTTGGCCACTTGTTCACTCAACCGCTCGATCACCACTCTATACGGCTGCAGGTCTATCACTAGCGTGACCAACCACCTTGATCTGGTGATCACTACTTCACTGGTCTTTTTAAACACGGTATTTAGGCTCTGCTCCCACATACTTGCTACCGCTAAGGCCGCCAATAGTACCACTACTTTTCGTCCATACATTCCTGAAATGATACAAGTAGAGAACCGGTCTGAGCTCTCTATGTTAGACTCTTTCCAACAGGTTCCAATCACTCTGTCATTACTCGAAAGACTTTAGAACCACCCTGACTGTCAAATTCCTTCCAACCTGTTCCAATCCTTCTGTCATTACTCGACAGTTTAAAGGCTTTAAAATCACTCTGGCTGTTAAATTCCTTCCAACCCGTTCCAATCATTCTGTCCTTACTCGACAGTTTAAATGCTTTAAAATCACTCTGACTGTTAAACTCTTTCCAACCTGTTCCAATCATTTTTGTCCCTACTCGACAGTTTAAAGGCTTTAAAATCACTCTGACTGTTAAACTCTTTCCAACCTGTTCCAATCATTCTGTCCTTACTCGACAGTTTAAAGGCTTTAAAATCACTCTGGCTGTTAAACTCTTTCCAACCTGTTCCAATCATTTTGTCCCTACTCGACAGTTTAAAGGCTTTAAAATCACTCTGACTGTTAAACTCTTTCCAACCTGTTCCAATCATTTTTGTTCCTACTCGACAGTTTAAAGGCTTTAAAATCACTCTCAACATCAGACTATTCTCGCTTCCTCAGCACACCCGAGAGTCACGAGCGCCACGCCCTCCAGGCCCCTCACATGCACGGGGGCCCTTCCGCACACATGATGGCCCGGCGGTGCACCGCCGCTTCCCCAAGGTGGCTAATCAACAAAAAAAAAATAATAATTATAGCTTTCCTTCTCTTCACTACCATTCTTCTTCCTTCTATTCTGGTCGTCTTTCCCGATGTGTTGAGCATCAACACAGGTATCGTCCCCGACGCTTGGACAACCGATTCGCTCACCGTCACTCCCTCTTCATTATCCATGTATTTCTCTACGGGCGATATCTGGACTAATCCCCTTTTTATTTCCTTCCCCGTTTCAATCCTACCGGCACAAGACATCGCCATCCTGGGCGAAATCCTCATGTCGGCGCTCGCCAAAATGGGCAACTCGTCGTGTTCTTCGCCTCCCAAGGGAATTTCCGTTTCACCTATCGTCAGTACAGCAAGGTCGAAACTGAGTCTGGCTCCCTTGGCTCGGAGCCAATCCTCCCCCAAGATCAATTCGCTGCACAGCCCATGCGTTACATACAAGGGAAAGTCGTCCTCTTCCCCTGCTACTCGTAAGGGCAACCATGCCACTCCATCCACCCGCAGTTCGCTCCCATCTGCCTGGCTGATCGCTATGTCCGACGGTTCTAGTCTGCCCCTTCTCGCTAGTCCTTGATACGTTTCTTTCCCCAACAGTGAGATCGATGCCCCAGTATCTATCAGTGCCTTCACTTGCACACCTCCCACAATCGCTCCGCATGTGAGTTCCTTTTTTTCAGTGAGCAGGGAGAACACCTGGGCTCTCCCTCTCTCTATTTGTGGGGTCCTTATTCTGTATCCCGCTACCAAGGACATGGGGGCAGGCAGCAACAAACCCCCTTGTGACCCATCTGTCCTCGGATCGCCGTGGTGCTCCCGACGGTCCCTAACAGTTGTCTCCCTGGGTGGGCGCACGCCGCCCCGGCGCCGCCTCCCAGAGGGGCACCCTTTCCTTAGGTGGCCCTCCTCTCCACATTGCCAACATCGACGCTGCCGGCAATTGGCGGAGAAGTGGTTCTTCTCCCCACACGTCCAACACGCTACTGATTCTTACTTTACTGGGGCCACCCTGCCAGTTACCTTTCGGCATCCTCTGGCGTTTCCCTGGTTCCTTCCCTCATATCTGGGTGGTACGCGATGATTGGGTGTGTGACACTTTTTTTTTTTTTTTTGTTTAACTTCACTTGTCCCATAAGCATTCTCTCACTCGGAACAAGGTACAGCATCTGCCCTAACGCCACACCCAACATGCACTATTCTCATCCAGTGAAGGAGAGATCCTCCCCGACCGAGGCAATCCTGCCCTTCAGTCCCATAATTTGTCCCAGCAGCGCCATTTTGGTCAGAGACCAAGTGCAACAACTGTTTCAATGCTACACTAACAATATTCAATCCCCGTCCCGTGAAGGAGAAATCCTTCTCGACTGAGCATTTCTAAATTTCTTTTTTTTTTTCCAAAACAGAACAATATCAGCACCGTTAGTTTCTTTAAGATATTCTACTCGACAGTTTAAATTCCCCCAAGACACCCTCGCTCAATACGCGACTTTCTCGTGCTAAGTTACTCTCCCCGTTGGCCAATTTACTCACTGCGAGATACTTCTCAATTACTTATAGTTCTTTTCTGCTATTTACAGCGCCCCTCCCCCTGAAGCCTTCCGTTTTAGTCCCTAGCTACCTCCAAGGTCAGTCCGCGACACAATCTGCCAACAGTGCGAACACATGGGGGCCCTCCATGCATCCACAGAGAAAACAGCTGCACCACATTTAAACCTGGAGATGTCACTCCAACCTCCCCTCTCTGTCCTACTGACCCCCACTGGTCCTTGGTGGAAGGACGTCACACTACTCCTGGGACAGGGAGTCCCTTGCTCCCCTCAACGGCAGCCTCGGTTCACCTTTCCCCATTTGCTGGAGCCAGGAGATGGGTATTGGACACTCTTCATCCCCTTCGTTCGACTCCTCAGCTGACTCTGCGGTCAACTGCCATTCCACTCTCTTTTCTTCACGAGCCGCGCCTACTCTTCGTGACCTCCTATAGCTGGTGGAGTGGAACCCTGAAATTTCCCGTTCCAACCTTCCGTCCATCTCTATATTTCTAGGCTCTATAGAGGTCGTCTCTCTCGTCTTAAACCGTCGCTCGGTGTCGTCCCTATAGTCGTCAGGAACTCTGTCCTCATCTCGCATTTGACTACCCCCGGGATTCTTTATCTTTTTACCCGTCTCCCTCATCCAAACTTGGTCACCCTGTCTTAACTGTCCAGTAAACGCTGCCTTTTTTTTCTTCTTGACCTTCCTGGTCCTATTAGTCCTATCGGCCGTCGCCTTGAGGACCGTCCCTGATTCTCGGACTACTGAATCTGTAGGAGTTACTCCCTTCTTATTAACCTTATACGTCGCTACCCGTTTGACTTGGGACAATTTTCCTCCCTGTTCCTTGGTGCTATCCACCTTGCCCATACAGGCCCCGACCGTTCTTGGGGAAAGCTTCCTGTTGCTGTCAGCTCCCATAGGGAGAGGGACAGACCTTGTGTCACCTAGTGGTATCTTCACCCCTCTCACCGTTAGCGCATCTGGATTAAAACTCAGAGTGGCTCCCCTCGCTCGGAGCCAATCCTCTCCCAGAATCATTTCGTTGCATAGCCCGGGTACCACATACAGGGGGAAATTCTCTTTCTTTCCGGCCACTCGAACAGGTAGCCATACCTTCCCTGTCACCGACATCCAGCTACCGTCGGCCTAACTGAGCCCCACATCCGACGGGTACAACCTTCTCCTCCCTGCCACAGTCCGACAGACGTCCGCGTCTATTAGGGATATTATCGCTCCGGTGTCAACCAGAGGCTTCACCTGTGTGGCTCCTATCGTCACATTACAGGTGAGTTCTCCCTTTTTTGTGAGCGGAGGGAACACCTGGGCTCTCCTCTTTTCTTGTTTCAGGGTTCTCTCTTGGTACCCTGCTCCCGTGAGCATCGCAACTTGTGACAGTGGTTTCTTTCCAACCCTACCTGTCTGCCCTACCTCTCTTTCTCTACAGATTCGCCGAGGGGGTGGGGTTTGGTTCTGATTCCCTCTCTCCAGAGGATCTTTCGCCCTCGGGTGGCTTTTTCCTCGGTCAGGACAGTCCCTCCTAATATGTCTCGAGTCTCCACACCGCCAACACCTGTGGGACTGGTGGCTGTAGGAGAAACGGTCAATTTTACCTCCTCTCTGACACGCGTTCAGTTCGGTCTTTACGATGCCCACTCTTACTCTCCCATTATGTCAGGGTGTCTTCTCGTGGACAGTGGGGCACTCTCTCGACCTGTGGCCCTCGCCGCCACAGTTCCAGCACACCAATCCAGGCTGGCCCCGGGCGAGTCCTCCGGCCCCATATCTCATTCTGTTCCCCAGTTCCCGGCTCTTATTTCGCAACTCTTCTCCCATTATTCTTTTCTGCAACCACGCATAGTTCTTAGCTATTTTGCGTGCTTCTTCTAGAGTGTCCGGGCAACTCTTTAGCACCTCTATTTTGGTCGCTTCGTCCCGCAATGCATCCACCATCGTGTCCACTAGCATTGCTTGGGTTGTGGGCATATCGCGGTGTTCGGTCACCGGATACGCCAGGACCGCCAGTTCTTGCATGCGGTCGACCAGTCTATCCACATCTTCCCCGTCGGCCATCTCTATTCGAGACAGCTCGCGCACCGCCTGCACTGTGGTCTTTTCGCCAGCGAATTTCCTCTTCACCTGATCGCGAAAATCAGACCAGGCTATGCCCGGGTTACTTTCCAGGCATTTGCATATATATTCAGAGGCCGCTGCGACTGCTCCGTCACAGGCAAGCAGCACCATTTCTCTATCGGTCAACCCATATACTAATCTTTTTTTTCTATTATCGCCAACCACTCCTTGACTCCCCTCGGGTCTCCCCCATATGCGGGTACGCTAATTCCCCACAGTGGCTGCTCCATAGTCATCTGCAGCTCAACAGTCTGCTCTGACCCTTCCCCCATCGACTGACCCGCCCCGAATCCTCCCTGAGAATACATTATGTTATTATCTATTTTTTCCACTCTTACCACTCCTCGCCCCCTACAAGGTGTAACAGCGCCCAACACAAAACACAGACAGCCGCTGAAGAGGGAACCAGCAAAAAAAATGGACTTACCCGGTCTGATGCACTTGTGTTCTTCTGCGACTGGTGGATGAGAATGACTAACGAGCTGTTCAGACTTTATAATCAGTTGATTAAAGTTCGTCGTCTGGCTTCACTCGTGGCGTTGTTTTTGTTTTTTTTTCTTTTTTTTTTTTTTACAAGATGCGCTTTGGTTTCGAATTTACTTTCTTTCCTTTTTTCTTTTTTTTTCAATTTTGGCTTTCTCTCTTTTTCTCCCTCCTTGTTTTGTTCGTTTTCTTTTTCTTTTTTTTTTCAACTTTCCCTTCCCACTCTCACAGGGAGATCTTGTGCCTTCGAGAGAGAAAAGAAAAAAAATTGTGTGCCCGTGGAAATTCGTTCGCACGTTTCCTACCGAAACGAGGTATCACAGGTCATCGACACCAGTTATGTGACACTTACGTCACCCGCGCGTCGTCCAGTGGTGGAATGACCCCAGTTGTCGGTTCTGATGTTTCCTCGGCGATGATGTCAACGGCCGGTTTCCTGAAACAGACTTGTCATGCAAAACAATTGAAAGGACCAAGCCAACAAGCGTTTCCTTTTGTACAAACTTCCTTGTATTTCGACAACAGTACAATCGCAGCTAGCTGTTCAGTTAGGGACTGGCCACTTGTTAATTACGAGGTTTTCTCTTCTCTCTCCGACAGAGAACTCAATTATCTACGTGACAGGGTCAATCGATGGGGGGAATCTTTGTTCGTCGGACCCAAGGAAGCAAAGCTCTCTCTCTAACTCTCTGACTGTCAATCTCTCAAGGCTCGCTGCTTATATTGTGGGGGCGTGGACTGGGTCTCTTCCCGTTTCGGGTCGTTGGCCAATCAGAATTAAGGGATCACTGTCCGTCAAATCTTCGCCAGGCGGCCTATACCCAAAAAAGGAGCTGTCTTTCTTTCTCTGTTGGCATTTGGGTGTTCTCTAATGGAACTTAACAGGTCGTAAAAACAGAGATGCCCAACTTAATTATTTTTGAGAGGACATAAAAACAGCTGAATCCGATTCCACAAAGGCCACGCGTCTTTTCAATAGGGTCACTTATCGCCCCGCTGTTTGTCGACTGTTTGCTTTGTACATTGGAATTTCATTGGTATCCTTGCCACCCACGGGCTGTCATGGCCAATTTAACGTCATCACGTTCTCTCACCATAAGCTATGATCTTATCTTTTTTCTCTGTCTTTCTTTCTCTTCCTTTCGTCGTTTACAGCTGCCTTTTTTTTCCTTTTCTTTTTCCACGGGTTCACCGCTACTCTTGGCCTTTTGGTCAGGATCAAAGTGCAGCATCTGTTCTTTGGATGCCGCACTTCTATTTCTTGTTCTCTTTCGGTGGAGGAGAAATCCTTCACGACTGGGACAATTCTTATTTTTGTACCCTTGAGCGTCTCTCCGGTGTAGTGACCCCCAACCTCCTGTCTCCAGCTACTCTGCACCCCCTGTTCTCGTGTCCAAACTGCCCACATTTGTCGCAGTTCGGTCCAACCAGATCAGGTGGTCTCCCCCATCTCGTGGGACACTCCGCCGCCCGATGCCCCTCACTCTGGCAGGTCCAACAAATCAGTCCGTATCTGCCGGGAGTGGATTTGTAAAACCCATGCGCGAGGTGCCATTCTTCTCTGTTTGGATCGGCCTCTGCCTCCCAATCTTCTTCCCCTTCTTTCCACCCGGGCTTCCCTTTCTTCTGGGGTTTCCTAGTGTTTTCGCCCTCTCTATTCTCTCTCCAAGCCTTACACTCGCCCACGCTAATTCCTTAGCTCCCGCTAGGGACAGTGGCTGGCCCCTGACAATATCTCTCCTGGTCTCCTTGTCACTCAGACCATCCACAAACGCATCAATCAGTATCGTCTGTATGGCATCACTGCCTCTCGTCCTCTCATCCGGGAACGCCAACACCGCCAGCCTCTCTATTCGTTCTGCCAGTTCGTCGATGCTGTCCTTGTCCGACATTTTCAGTTGTGTTAACTTTCGCACCGCCTGAATTGCCGTTCGCTCACTGGCATATTGTTTCACCAGTGCTCCGCGCAACTCGGACCAAGTGACGGTTTGATTGTCGGCGTATATTGTCCCAATGAATTTTGAGACCGGTCCCGCAGCATTGTCCAAAGCCAGCAGGACCATCTCGTAATCCTCTAGTCTGTATATCACCCTCTTCTTTTCTATTATCGCTAGCCACTCCTGCAGTCCGGCGGGTTCACCCGCATAGAACGGAATCCTTATCCCCCCTATGGGCTTATCCATCTTCTTTGCTCCCCCGAGGGGCCCTTCGCCTATGGTACTAATGCCCTCTAGCTCATTTATTTCTCCTTCGTCTGAGGTGGTCATTATAGTAATGCTTCTCTTCGTTCACTCTTCTTAAGGTCTCCAATTCCCTTCTTCTTCCCCACAACCTATCGCAAGTAATATCCCCACTTAGAACCACAACCAATTAAAAAAAGAAAAAAAAACCCACCGACAGCAAGCACCTGTAAAAAAAACGAGCAAAACAACAAGGAACCAAAGGAAAATATTTTTTCCTACCTCTTTTTGCTGTTCTCGTCCTTCTGTTTCTCTTTTTCTGCACTTCTGCAATTGACGGGCTGGCTTTTGACCGCACGGTCTTAGCTAAGCCCTAAAAGTTCTGTTTAGTTTACTTTTCTTTTTCTTTGATCTCTTCTGATCTTCCCTCCGTCTCGGTGATCATTTATTGGATAGATCTGGATGCTGTTTTTCGTGACAACCAGTGTGGCATCCTGGCTTCACGGCACCATTAATATAACCCTTTCTCCCTCGCAGGAGTCGCGCGCGCACGGTGAAAAACGATGCACACTAACCCTAAGGACGGTTGGCTATATTTTCGCTCCTTCGAGCCTCGGACCCCGCACAAGCATCCGTCTCTCTCCCTCTGCTACTCGTAAGTCTCTCCGAATTGGACGTTGGTATCTGGCATCTAGTGTTGTAACACCCAATCGGGAATTCTTGGTAATTTCTGTCGTGATCGTCTTCTCGTCGGTGGCCGTCTCTCTCTGTCTGCGACGGCTGGAAAGTCAAGTTTGGTTATGCTGAAATCGAAGGGCAGTCTTCACAAGTATAAATGGAAACAATCAACAACGATGAGGAGAGTTTTAGGATGTTCATTTAGTGATTCGGTATACATTAAGGCTCGGCTCGTCACTTATACTTTCGTCAGGCTTGGAATGCAACCCCCACAGTGTATTTAAACAAAAACTCTAAGTTGCCGTCTTGTTAGTTCTCTTCGTCTCAATTAGAGGAGGCTAGTGGCATGCGTGGCTTCCCAACTTCTCTGTTCGACAGACTGTCCGATTCTCTCCTTTTGTCTATCTCCGCAGTAGTTTTATTAAACGTCATCCTCCCCTTCCTTCTGTAGTCGACCCAATCTCTCTATTCGACGAGTAATCATAATTCTTTCTCTCTCTCTCTCTCTCTCTCTCTCTCTCTCTCTCTCTCTCTCTCTCTCTCTCTCCTTGTTGGTTTAAGTGAATCATGTTATCATTTACATTCGGATCGTTGACTTTACTCGTCGACCCTTCCCAGACCTCCTTGCGTTTTCCTCGCCAACCCGACATCTGGTTTATCTTTAATCTGGCCCTTTTGAACTCCAAATAATTTACATGTCACCCGATGACAATTCGTTGGTTTCTCACGAGATGGGACTGAGACCTCTCGCCCAGCTCCATCCCACTCACCCTCAACCTAGGAAGCAAGGTTATCTGGTGTCGCCCGGCTTTGTTACATATATATATATATATATATATATATATATATATATATATATATATATATATATATACAGTATATACACACAAACACACTGATATATGCACACACGGTTGATACACACACATATATATGTACACACGGTATATACACACACACACACTGATATATGTACACAGGGTATATACACACACACTGATATATGTAAACACGGTATATATACACACACACACTGAAATATTACACACGGTATATATACACACACACACTGAAATATTACACACGGTATATCCACACACACTGATATATGTACACACGGTATATACACACACACTGATATATGTACAAACGGTATACACACACACTGATATATGTACAAACGGTATACACACACACTGATATATGTACAAACGGACACACGGTATATAAACACATTGATATATGTACAGACGGTATATACACACATGACGAAAATTTCTGGGAATGTCGCCAAAACTCGTCTTTTTGGGAAACGATTGGGGTAAAAAAAATGAGAAAATAATGTCATGCAACAACACAAAGAGAAATAAAAGATAATTAATTGAGACCCTGTAAACTGTTTGAATTATAAATGTTTATTTAAAGAAAAAGGTGGCTGGTTGCTTTGAATTCCCAAAAGCTTGTAAAATAAAATTTACTAAGTAACAAATAGAAAAAAGGGAGAAAAAATCAAAGACAAAAAGGCATTCAATATAAAAAGGAAAAAAGGCAACTGGGCAAAAATTCACATTAAAATGGTCTCTCAAAAGGGAGACTTTTCAAAATATATAAAATGTTCTTAATATCAAAGGCTTACTTGAAGTCTGAATGAAAAAGAGAATAAACATTTCAAAAAAGGGAGTCCTTTAAGACTTGTTTTTTCACAAATAAAACGAACCTTCAAAGGTTTTTTTTAAATGTCTCTCTCGCCCGAAATAGGGTTCCAAACAAATGGTCCACTCTCCTTTTCATGAAGGGTTGTCAGTGTCTCTCTCTCTCTCCTTATTCCTCCTTTCTTTGGAGCAAGCAGTTTTACTCAAAAATTCCAACACAGTTCTTATAGTTGGGCTCTCTACCCAACGTTTAAATAAAATGAAATTTATCGACGGCACGTCGAATGTTCTTCTTTGAAAGGGAGGTGCTTTACAAAATACTTCAATACATTCCTTTAAAAAAAGCACACTACTGTCAGAAAAGGATAAAAAATATACAAAATACGTTGCCGAAAAACGGTCAGCAACGGAGTCTAAAGGATGCTTCTTCGAAGATGGCCAACCTCCAAACTAATTTTTTTTTTAAAGGGCACATAAAACGGGGCACTGTGGCGTTGCCAAAAATTCCACAAGGATGGTGATTGGCTAATCGCCAAGTGCAAAAAGGAGGAAGAACAGACAGGTCGTTTCAAATTGGGAGAGAGATAGAGAAAGAGAGAGAGAGAGAGAGGTAAAGAGGGCGATGGGGCGAGAGAGAAGCGCACACACTCACAGGCCAGCTAAACGGCCGACAACTAGATCCGTGTACCAGGCAAAAAGGGAAAGGGAGTCACAAAGCCAGCGAGTCAGTCACTCAAGGCAGCCCATCTCCCACCCCACTTGCACTGTGTGATGGCGACAAGAAACTTTAAAGTAAAATTTCGGAAACACACTGTGATATATGCACACGGTATATACACACACACTGATATATGTACACATGGTATATACACACACTGATATATGTACACGCAGTATAAACACACACACTGATATATATATACACATGGTATATACGGAGACACTGATATATGTACACACGGTATACACACATACTGATATATGTACACACGGTATATAAACACACACACTGATATATGTACACACTATATATATACACACTTATATATGTACACACGGTATATAAACACACACACTGATATATGTACACATGCTATATACACACACAATGATATACGTACACACAGTATATACACACACTGATATATGTACACATGGGATATACACACACACACTGATATATGTACACATGGTATACACACACACACACACTGATATATGTACACACGGTAAATACACACACTGATATATGTACACACGGTACCTACACACACGCTGAGATATTCATACGGTGTATACACACACTGATATATATACACACAATATACATACACACACACTAAGATATATACACACGGTATATACACACATTTATATATGTACATGAAGTATATACACAAACACTGATATATACACACTGTATATACAGACACACTGATATATGTACACACGGTATATACACACAAACACACTGATATATGTACACACAGCATATACACACAGACTGATATATGTACACATGGAATACACACACACACTAATATATGTACACACGGTATATACACAGACACTGATATATGTACACACGGTATATACACACACTGATATATGTACACACGGTATATGCACACACACACACACACTGATATATGTACACACGGTATATACACACACACTGATATATGTACACATGGCAAACACACGCACACACTGATATATGTACACACGGTGTATACACACACTGGTATATGCACACCCTGTATATATACACACTTATATATGTACACACGGTATATACACACAAACTGGTATATATACGCACATTAATATATGTACACACAGTATTTACATACACAGACATTGATATAAGTACACATGGTATATACACACACACTGATATATGTACACGCGGTATATACCCACACACACTGATATATGTATAAATGGTATATACTCACACTGATATATGTACACACAGTATTTACACACACACACTAATATATGTACACACAGTATATAACACACTAATATATGTGCACACGGTATATTCACACACACACTGTACACCTGGTATACAAACACACCGATATATGTACGCACCATATATACACACACAGGTATATATATACACATGGTATATACACACATACTGATATATGTACACACCGTGTATATAAACACACACAATGATATATGTACACACGGTATATACACACACTGATATATGTACATACAGTATATACACA
Organism: Euprymna scolopes; assembly: GCF_053919585.1. Classification (NCBI taxonomy): domain Eukaryota; kingdom Metazoa; phylum Mollusca; class Cephalopoda; order Sepiida; family Sepiolidae; genus Euprymna; species Euprymna scolopes. Next base: position 108,583,236 of record NC_136508.1, on the reverse strand, counting down.
CACTGATATATGTACACACAGTATATACACACACTGATATATGTACACACGGTATATACACACACTGATATATGGACACACAGTATATACACACATTGATATATGTACACACGGTATATACACACAATGATATATGTACACACGGTATATACACACAATGATATATGTACACACGGTATATATACACACAATGATATATGTACACACGGTATATATACACACAATGATATATGTACACACGGTATATATACACACAATGATATATGTACACACGGTATATATACACACAATGATATATGTACACACGGTATATATACACACAATGATATATGTACACACGGTATATATACACACAATGATATATGTACACACGGTATATATACACACAATGATATATGTACACACGGTATATACACACAATGATATATGTACACACGGTATATATACACACAATGATATATGTACACACGGTATATATACACACAGATTGATATATGTACACACAGAACACACAACACTATCTCTTGCCATCGCCTATGCTTATTAAACATTCTCTAGTAAAACACGAACTTTTCTAAACGAACATTTCTTAACTGAGAATTACTTTAATATTCTTGTAAAATTATAATTCTATAAACCTTTTTTCTCATTTAATCGTGTTTTTTTTTTAATATTTTATTTACAATTGTGCTTGCTATTTTCCCAAACTTTCATTTTCTTTGATATTTTATTTACAATTGTCCTTGCTATTTTCCCAAACTTTCATTTTCTTTGATATTTTATTTACAATTGTCCTTGCTATTTTCCCAAACTTTCATTTTCTTTGATATTTTATTTACAATTGTCCTTGCTATTTTCCCAAACTTTCATTTTCTTTGATATTTTATTTACAATTGTGCTTGCTATTTTCCCAAACTTTCATTTTCTTTGATATTTTATTTACAATTGTCCTTGCTATTTTCCCAAACTTTCATTTTCTTTGATATTTTATTTACAATTGTCCTTGCTATTTTTCCAAACTTTCATTTTCTTTGATATTTTATTTACAATTGTCCTTGCTATTTTCCCAAACTTTCATTTTCTTTGATATTTTATTTACAAAATACTGTTGATGTATTTAGTAAGTACTTGCTATTCTCCTGGTTATTCTTTTTTGGAACACCAGTACGGCACATTTTAGTCATCCGCTTTGGTACGCCAAATGTTATTATGTATCATAATAAAAATACAGAAAAAAGTTTAACTTTTACATTTTCATAAAACGAATAAACATATAATTACGCGTGAAGATTACATGTTAAAATTCCAACTCATGCAATGGAGATAAAGTTGATGTTTAATTCTAAAATAAAAGTAACTTTATATATATATATATATATATATATATGTGTGTGTGTGTGTGCATATATATAGATATATGATGATTGCAACGTCTTGTCAGACGAGTGCCACTCCCTCAGGTACTGAATGTTCATGATCCGAAAATGACTTTAGTCCTGCCGGCAAAATTCACACGCACAAGCAGACATGACACTAAGGACGGTCACTGGTATATATGCATATATATATATATATATATATATATATATATATATATATATATATATATGCACGCATGCATACATATATACACATACGTACACATCAACACATACAAATAACCCACATATATGCATACATACATACACATACTTATACATACATAAACATACACAAGACCGTCATTGGCATACATATATATATATATATATATATAAACGCAAATATACATATATACACATACACACATACATATCTGTACACATACACGAATTGTTCTTGAGGCTGTCGCCATGTTTGTGCCCCTTCTGACGGGTGTGTTTAACCACTGGTTTGCCCAGGGCTCGATCCCGAAGCAGGTAACCAAAGGAGTGGTCACGCTTCTGAAGAAGGGGGACCAACATGTGGGGGTGGGGGGGATCTAGATGATTATAGACCCATCACTGCTTAACACAGATTTCAAGATGTTGTCCTGCGTTCTTGCGAATTGACTGCAGGTCGTTATCGGTGACTTGATTGAACCGGATCAGAACTACGCTGTGAAGGGTTGATCAATTCAGAACAATCTGCACTTGGTTCGCTCGATCATAGAGGGGTTAGAAGACGACATTGAAGCGGCGCTGAGCAATTTAGATCAGTCCAAGGCATTCGACAGGGTGGACCATGGGTTCTTGAGGGCTGTTGTGGAAACCGCCGGATTTGATCCAGACTTCCGCAAGTGGATCTCCGCCCTGTATCGTGATCCCGCGGTAGTGGTGCAAGTAAACAGTAGGTTGTCGGAGTCCTTTGGGGTCTCCCGGTCGGTGCGGCAGGGTTGCCCATTGTCGCCTCTGTTATGTGTCCTGGCGTTGAAGCCCTTCCTTGGCAAATTAAGGGACGAGGCAGCGAGAAGGTCGAGTCGTCAGTAGGGACTTGGATTCGTAGGAGATTGTCCTTAATGGGTCGTGCGGAGGAATGTGCTACGTACATGTTTCCTTTGATCCTTTACTGTTTATCTGCTCTTCCCCTGCCTGCGGATCGCTGTAAGGCTTTAGAGTGCCTCCTTTTCAAGCTTCTTTGGAAGGGAGTAAAGCCGTATGTCCGCAGACAGGTCTGTATGCAGAAGCTTAGCGAGGGAGGCTTGGGGATGCCTGATCTGCAAAGTCACAAACATGCAGAAAGATTGGCGTTCCTGAGTCAGACACTGATGGAGGAAACACACTGGGTACCAGTCGTGGAACAAGCCTTTACACGGCTCATATTTGACCCTGCCGCTGAAGGTCGCAGAAAACCGGTGGGCGAACGGCGTTTCCTGACCGAAAGCTGAGCTGCCCTTAGGGCATTGCCGGGGTCCAGTGACCTTGCACGGCCTAGGAGGAGACTGTATGAGGAGTTAGTGGTGGGTACCGTGAAAGATCCGCTGGTGGAGTGGCTGCACCTGTCGAGGGGGGAAGTTCTCTCGCTGTGGAGTTGGGCGCCTGCCAGTAGCTACATCAATAATTCAGAGTACTCTATCACATGGAGGCTAGTCCAGGACGCACTGCCACTCTTCGGCCGACTAGCCAGGGATTGTAGGGATAGTGAATATTACTATCCCCCGTGCCCACGCTGCAACGATGAGGAGGAAGAGGAGACGAGGGAACATGCGTTCTTGCATTGCAGCGGGGGGGGGAGGGCGGAGTCTCTGGGAGTATGTCAGAGAGGTAACGGCTCGCATCAACCCCGAGCGGTCAGTGCCACTTGATTTGGCGTACATGGTCGACAATGTGGAGTCGCCGTTTATCAGGGAGAAACGGGTGGTGTTTCTTGTGATCCTAGCTGTAGCTAGGTTAGTGATGTGGGTTACACATCTGGGCATTGTCTATGAGGGGCGATCTGTTTCCGATCAGGATCTGGTTGTTTGTTTTAAGCATCAACTTAAAATAAAAATCAGATGTGATGGGGAAAAATTGCACCGCATAGACTTTGATAGGAGATGGGTGCACAGCACTAGCTTGTGCATCCAATAAGGCGCTAGGTATGAGCTCGTGTTCCTACACTAGTGTTATTTGTCCTGAGGTGCTGGGGTTTATTGTCATTTCCTCGGAACCCAGCCCTTATGGTTTAATACAAGGTTCACCTTGTAACATGAGGGGAGAAGTAGGATCTAGTTAGGCTGAGTAACCACCAAGAGTGAAAAGCATGTACTTTGGGCCTAGACTAAGGTGTATGTGTGTCGATCCGGTTCCTGTCGTCTTTTATTTTTTTCGATAGTTGGCACTAGGAGAGCTTCCAAAGATACACAGTCCACTTGTTTTGTTTTGTCCCCAACCTGTTTTTGCCCATTACGAATTTTATCTTGGAAGACGCCATCCATCCCAGTTGTCCCCATCCCCAAGTTATTTTCACACACAAAAGTGCTGTCCTTTAGGTCATCCACTCCTCACTAGGGAACGACCTGCTTGCTTTCACTTCTTCCGCCCCCTGGGGGAGAGGACCGGAAGACAGTGGGCGTTTCACATGACGGACCAGCTGTTAGCAAGGGAGGGTCCCCTTACTAACCCGCCCCCATAGGTATTTTTGTTTATTTGTTTTCTTTTTCTTTCTTTTTGGGTGTTTTCTAGTTTGCCCCCCTCCCCATCATCTCACCCCCATTATAAAAAAAATCCCTTGTTTTGTACATAATTAATTTTGTATTGTTTCTGTAAATATTCTTCTTTTTTTTACAGCGTAAGCTGGGGAGCTGTTATTTTAAGTAGGTCCTGGTAAGAATGTAGGCGGATGTGTATAGCATGATAGAAACGCTAGTGTAGGTTTTTTCAATAAATTACTTGCTTTCCAACACAAGTCTAGCTAAGACAATTAGTAAAGACCCGTTTTCTTCCCCCCCCCTCTACTGGCCTTATGCATAAGTTGTTTCGGACCCTATGTTACCCATCCCTATCTAATTTGTTTTTCAAATATCGTCCCTAGGTCCCCCATTCCCCACTAGGGAACGACCTGCTTGCTTTCGACCTTCGAGACCGGAAGACAGTGGGCGCTCCATATTTAGAAGTAGGCTAGGAGGATCCCTTACTAACCCGCCCCCATAGGCATTTTGTTTAGTTGTTTTCTTTTTCTTTCTTTTTGGGTGTATCTTAGCTTGCCCCCCTCCCCATCATCTCATCCCTCATTTAGTTTTAGTTTTATTTTAAAAAAAAAATCCTTTTGTTTGTACATATGATTTTGCTTTGTTTATATGTAAATATTTATCTTTTTTCCAGAATGTAGATAAAGCCGACTCATACGCTGGAGAGATTTTAAGTAGATAAACTCCATGGTAAGAATGAGGTATTATGGTGATAGTGTCTTAGTGTAGGGAAATTAAATAAAGTCTTCTCAAAGACCTAGAAATTAGATTAGAATGACCCTCCACCCCCACTCCCCCTACCGGCTCCATGCCTAAGTGTTTTGGACCCCAAATGAGGGCCTGGCAGTAGATAATGCCAGGTCCGGGGCCAAGCACTATATACTTAACTTTGCGCAGAGGCGGTACAATAGCCAATGAGGATTTTCCAAGGCGTTGTTATTGCTAGTTGAAAACTATTCCCAATACCCCGCGATGGCACCCAGTGCCAACCGCAATTTCTGGGCACCTTCAAGTAAAAGATTCGGATTAAAAATTGTTATAAAAATAAATACAATTTAGGCGCGCGGTATGATTATGATTATGTTGCCGCGTGAAAAATAAAAAACAATTCTCACGCAAATTCCGGCGTGGCCTTATATATTAAATCGACTCAAAACGAGCGGACGTAGTACAGAGCACCCCACGTGATGTGTCCGTCCAATGGGATTTCTCCAAGGACATTTTTCTAAACTTTTCTTCTTAAGCTCGCTGGGAGCTGGTCCAAATAGTATTTAAGCACACACAAACATCAAATCTCTCTCTCAACTGCATTCTCATTCGGATGTTCCACGTGTGTTACTATCACTCTTCCATTTTCACCGCTCCGCGCGCTTCATACAATTTCAAAGGCGAACATTACCTATTGCCTCTCTTACCATGTTTTAACATATGAACAGTTCAACAAAAAAAGACATTCTCCTTTTTTTATACGAACACTTAAAAAGGACTTCTGAACTCATTATAAAGAGAATTATATTTTATTTGTTAATGGTTGGTTTCGGTGAATAAACCTCCGTTTGTTTTGCATGTAAGTCTTCTTTTTATTTTTATTTATTTGTGGAGGAAGTTAGTTCCTAAAAAGGCCTGACGACCCCCATAAGTTGGTGACCCGACTTAGAACATTACATGCACAACGGAATCTCCTTACAAGCTACACGCGGTTTCCTAAACTACTTGCTATATCATGCGTGCGGTAACACTCAAAGGAAGTAAAAAGATGACACAAATCTCAAGGGATGATACAAGCCGTCAAACAAAGTGTGGATCTCAGTACAATATAGCAACAAATTAACGAGTTATGCCGATAGTCGCTATAAAATCGAAAATTAAACAAATCATGACTCAGCGTCAAAACAGCACTTTTGCTCATCAGGCATCCCCCAACAATTAGTTGGTGATAAATAACGTGTACTGAACACACACAGCTACAATTCAGCCGATCCAAACGTGAACACGAGCATGTAAAAATGATCTACCACAATCTCGAACTTCACTCGGCAGTTTAACAGACCTCAGAAACACAGACCCTAGCAAAAGCAACATTTTTTTTTTTTCGATCATGATTTCAAGCTTCGTGTACTCGAAACAAGTCAACCGACAGTTTAAAGGCTTTAAAATCACTTTCAAACGAAAAGCAGAAAAATGGAACCTCCCCGTGCTGAAACACCTCTGGCTACATTAACGCTAAATATACCAGCTTTTAATCCCACCAATATAAAGACATGGTTTATCCAGATCCAGGCCCTTTTCGACGCAAAACGGATTATGTCTCAGCGAACCAAGTATTGTTATTTGGTTGAAAAACTCCCGGCAGACGTCGTCGAAGAGGTGACTGATTTATTGGAGAACGTACCAGAAAATAATCCATACGATAAACTTAAGGAGGCCATTTTGAGATGGACTAGCTTATCAAACGAGACAATGTTACGCAATCTCTTCACCCAAGTAGAATTGGGAGATCGCACACCGTCGCAACTTTTACGATACATGCGATCATTGCTAGGGGACAAAAAAATGTCCGAAAATGTAATGAGAAGTTTGTGGCTGGATAAACTCCCAGACACAACAGTACAAATTCTGGCACCCACGATGGAAGAGACAAGCACTGAAAAGCTCGCCGACATGGCAGACCGAATTCATGAAAATCTGAGGAACCGCAAAGTAAACTCAGCACAAGCACAGCCAAAACAGACGAGAGACGACGAAATAGTCAGACTAAAAACTACGGTCGAAAATCTCACTCGTCAATTGCAGGAATTAAGGCAAATAAACCGTCGTTACTCATTTAATAAACGACCTAACTACCGAAAACAAAGTTTTAGTAGAGGTCGAAGCAACACACGAGATCGAGCGAACAAAATCTGTTTTTACCACTAAAAATTCGGCACAGAAGCGAGGCGTTGCACTTATCCTTGTTCTTTTAAAAACAAGAATCAGGGAAACGATCATTTCAGCCAGTAGTGACGACAACTGTCGCTGGATTTGCCACTAAATGTCGTCTATTTTTTATTCGTGACAGTAATCACGGATATAACTTCTTAATAGACACTGGAGCCGAAATAAGCGTGATACCACCGCTACGTAAACAGAAAGTACTCCACAGCCTTACCACCTCCAGGCAGCTAATGGCACACAAATACCGACATACGGTGAAAAGTACTTAAGCGTTCTCATTCAGACGTTCCACGCGTGTTACTATCACTCTTCCATTTTTACCGCTCCGCGCACTTCATACAATTTCACAGGCGAACATTACCTATTGCCTCTCTTAACATGTTTTAAGATATGGACAGTTCAACAAAAAAAGACATTCTCCTTTTTTTATACGAACACTTAAAAAGGACTTCTGAACTCATTATAAAGAGAATTATATTTTATTTGTTAATGGTTGGTTTCGGTGAATAAACCTCCGTTTGTTTTGCATGTAAGTCTTCTTTTTATTTTTATTTATTTGTGGCTTGACGACCGCCACAAGTACTACTTTTCGATGTTATTCTTTTTTCATGTGTCATTTTGTCTTTTTTTTTTGTCATTTTATTTTTTTCGTTTTATGTCGTTTTTATTGTAACCTTTTTTTCATTTAATATAATTTTTATTGTACCCTTTTTTTCATTTAATATAATTTTTATTGTACCCTTTTTTTCATTTAATATAATTTTTATTGTACCCTTTTTTTATTTAATATAATTTTTATTGTACCCTTTTTCATTTAATATAATTTTTATTGTACCCTTTTTTAAATTTAATATAATTTTTATTGTACCCTTTTTTTCATTTAATATAATTTTTATTGTACCCTTTTTTTCATTTAATATAATTTTTATTGTAACCTTTTTTTTATTTAATATAATTTTTATTGTACCCTTTTTTTCATTTAATATAATTTTTATTGTACCCTTTTTTTCATTTAATATAATTTTTATTGTACCCTTTTTCATTTAATATAATTTTTATTGTACCCTTTTTCATTTAATATAATTTTTATTGTACCCTTTTTTTTATTTAATATAATTTTTATTGTACCCTTTTTTTCATTTAATATAATTTTTATTGTACCCTTTTTTTCATTTAATATAATTTTTATTGTACCCTTTTTTTCATTTAATATAATTTTTATTGTACCCTTTTTTATTTAATATAATTTTTATTGTACCCTTTTTTTTATTTAATATAATTTTTATTGTACCTTTTTTCATTTAATATAATTTTTATTGTACCCTTTTTCATTTAATATAATTTTTATTGTACCCTTTTTTTCATTTAATATAATTTTTATTGTACCCTTTTTTTCATTTAATATAATTTTTATTCTACCCTTTTTTTCATTTAATATAATTTTTATTGTACCCTTTTTTTTATTTAATATAATTTTTATTGTACCCTTTTTTTATTTAATATAATTTTTATTGTACCCTTTTTTTCATTTAATATAATTTTTATTGTAACTTTTTTTTATTTAATATAATTTTTATTGTACCCTTTTTTTATTTAATATAATTTTTATTGTACCCTTTTTCATTTAATATAATTTTTATTGTACCCTTTTTTTCATTTAATATAATTTTAATTGTACCCTTTTTTTCATTTAATATAATTTTTATTGTACCCTTTTTTTCATTTAATATAATTTTTATTGTAACCTTTTTTTTATTTAATATAATTTTTATTGTACCCTTTTTTTATTTAATATAATTTTTATTGTACCCTTTTTCATTTAATATAATTTTTATTGTACCCTTTTTTTCATTTAATATAATTTTTATTGTACCCTTTTTTTTTCATTTAATATAATTTTTATTGTACCCTTTTTTTCATTTAATATAATTTTTATTGTACCCTTTTTCATTTAATATAATTTTTATTGTACCCTTTTTTTCATTTAATATAATTTTTATTGTACCCTTTTTTTCATTTAATATAATTTTTATTGTACCCTTTTTTTCATTTAATATAATTTTTATTGTAACCTTTTTTTTATTTAATATAATTTTTATTGTACCCTTTTTTTCATTTAATATAATTTTTATTGTACCCTTTTTTTCATTTAATATAATTTTTATTGTACCCTTTTTCATTTAATAGAATTTTTATTGTACCCTTTTTCATTTAATATAATTTTTATTGTACCCTTTTTCATTTAATATAATTTTAATTGTACCCTTTTTTTTATTTAATATAATTTTTATTGTACCCTTTTTTTCATTTAATATAATTTTTATTGTACCCTTTTTTTCATTTAATATAATTTTTATTGTACCCTTTTTTTATTTAATATAATTTTTATTGTACCCTTTTTCATTTAATATAATTTTTATTGTACCCTTTTTTTCATTTAATATAATTTTTATTGTACCCTTTTTTTCATTTAATATAATTTTTATTGTACACTTTTTTTATTTAATATAATTTTTATTGTACACTTTTTTTATTTAATATAATTTTTATTGTACCCTTTTTTATTTAATATAATTTTTATTGTACCCTTTTTTTCATTTAATATAATTTTTATTGTACCCTTTTTTTATTTAATATAATTTTTATTGTACCCTTTTTCATTTAATATAATTTTTATTGTACCCTTTTTTTCATTTAATATAATTTTTATTGTACCCTTTTTTTCATTTAATATAATTTTTATTGTACCCTTTTTTTCATTTAATATAATTTTTATTGTAACCTTTTTTTCATTTAATATAATTTTTATTGTACCCTTTTTCATTTAATATAATTTTTATTGTACCCTTTTTTTCATTTAATATAATTTTTATTGTAACCTTTTTTTCATTTAATATAATTTTTATTGTACCCTTTTTTTCATTTAATATAATTTTTATTGTACCCTGTTTTTATTTAATATAATTTTTATTGTACCCTTTTTTTCATTTAATATAATTTTTATTGTACCCTTTTTTTATTTAATATAATTTTTATTGTACCCTTTTTTTATTTAATATAATTTTTATTGTACCCTTTTTTCATTTAATATAATTTTTATTGTACCCTTTTTTCATTTAATATAATTTTTATTGTACCCTTTTTTTCATTTAATATAATTTTTATTGTACCCTTTTTTTCATTTAATATAATTTTTATTGTACCCTTTTTTTCATTTAATATAATTTTTATTGTACCCTTTTTTTCATTTAATATAATTTTTTTGTACCCTTTTTTCATTTAATATAATTTTTATTGTACCCTTTTTTTTATTTAATATAATTTTTATTGTACCCTTTCTTTCATTTAATATAATTTTTATTGTACCCTTTTTTCATTTAATATAATTTTTATTGTACCCTTTTTTTTCATTTAATATAATTTTTTTTGTACCCTTTTTCATTTAATATAATTTTTATTGTACCCTTTTTTCATTTAATATAATTTTTTTTGTACCTTTTTTTCATTTAATATAATTTTTATTGTACCCTTTTTTCATTTAATATAATTTTTATTGTACCCTTTTTTCATTTAATATAATTTTTATTGTACCCTTTTTTTCATTTAATATAATGTTTATTGTACCCTTTTTTTCATTTAATATAATTTTTATTGTACCCTTTTTTTCATTTAATATAATTTTTATTGTACCCTTTGTTCATTTAATATAATTTTTATTGTACCCTTTTTTTCATTTAATATAATTTTTTTTGTACATTTTTTTCATTTAATATAATTTTTATTGTACCCTTTTTTCATTTAATATAATTTTTATTGTACCCTTTTTTCATTTAATATAATTTTTATTGTACCCTTTTTTTCATTTAATATAATTTTTATTGTACCCTTTTTTTCATTTAATATAATTTTTAGTGTACCCTTTTTTCATTTAATATAATTTTTATTGTACCCTTTTTCATTTAATCTAATTTTTGTTGTACCCTTTTTCATTTAATATAATTTTTATTCTACCCTTTTTCATTTAATATAATTTTTATTCTACCCTTTTTCATTTAATATAATTTTTATTGTACCCTTTTTTTCATTTAATATAATTTTTATTGTACCCTTTTTTCATTTAATATAATTTTTATTGTACCCTTTTTTCATTTAATATAATTTTTATTGTACCCTTTTTTTCATTTAATATAATTTTTATTGTACCCTTTTTCATTTAATATAATTTTTATTGTACCCTTTTTTCATTTAATATAATTTTTATTGTACCCTTTTTCATTTAATATAATTTTTATTGTACCCTTTTTTTCATTTAATATAATTTTTATTGTACCCTTTTTTTCATTTAATATAATTTTTATTGTACCCTTTTTTTCATTTAATATAATTTTTATTGTACCCTTTTTTCATTTAATATAATTTTTATTGTACCCTTTTTTTCATTTAATATAATTTTTATTGTACCCTTTTTCATTTAATATAATTTTTATTGTACCCTTTTTTCATTTAATATAATTTTTATTCTACCCTTTTTCATTTAATATAATTTTTATTGTACCCTTTTTTTCATTTAATATAATTTTTATTGTACCCTTTTTTTTTATTTAATATAATTTTTATTGTACCCTTTTTTCATTTAATATAATTTTTATTGTACCCTTTTTCATTTAATATAATTTTTATTGTACCCTTTTTCATTTAATATAATTTTTATTGTACCCTTTTTTTCATGTAATATAATTTTTATTGTACCCTTTTTTTCATTTAATATAATTTTTATTGTACCCTTTTTTTCATTTAATATAATTTTTATTGTACCCTTTTTTATTTAATATAATTTTTATTGTACCCTTTTTTCATTTAATATAATTTTTATTGTACCCTTTTTTCATTTAATATAATTTTTATTGAACCCTTTTTCATTTAATATAATTTTTATTGTACCCTTTTTTCATTTAATATAATTTTTATTGTACCCTTTTTTTCATTTAATATAATTTTTATTGTACCCTTTTTCATTTAATATAATTTTTATTGTACCCTTTTTTTTATTTAATATAATTTTTATTGTACCCTTTTTTTCATTTAATATAATTTTTATTGTACCCTTTTTCATTTAATATAATTTTTATTGTACCCTTTTTTCATTTAATATAATTTTTATTGTACCCTTTTTTTCATTTAATATAATTTTTATTGTACCCTTTTTCATTTAATATAATTTTTATTGTACCCTTTTTTTTTTTAATATAATTTTTATTGTACCCTTTTTTTCATTTAATATAATTTTTATTGTACCCTTTTTCATTTAATATAATGTTTATTGTACCCTTTTTTTATTTAATATAATTTTTATTGTACCCTTTTTTTATTTAATATAATTTTTATTGTACCCTTTTTTTCATTTAATATAATTTTTATTGTACCCTTTTTTTATTTAATATAATTTTTATTGTACCCTTTTTTTATTTAATATAATTTTTATTGTACCCTTTTTTTCATTTAATATAATTTTTATTGTACCCTTTTTTTATTTAATATAATTTTTATTGTACCCTTTTTTCATTTAATATAATTTTTATTGTACCCTTTTTTTCATTTAATATAATTTTTATTGTACCCTCTCTCCTCCCATGCATTAACACCTTCTTTGATAGAGAAGGAGTTTAATGTTGTAAAATGATGCACCAGCTCCCGGGTGTGAATATGGTCGAGAATAGAAAAGGACACAAAAAATGGCCGTGTAACTTGCTCAAACGCTTTTTAATATATTGTTTCAGGGGCAGGTAACTCTTCTGGGAGTTATGTCCCTTTAATTGCAAATATTGGTCACTGGATATACGAGAAGAGAGATGGACTGAACACGATAAACACTACACATTGTCTCCCTGTAAATACGTTAATAAACTTTCCTTCTTTTATTTAAATCCACAGTACATATTTATCTCTTTATTTCATTCTTGATAAAATAGGGATACTATATTATCGCCACCACAGGATATATTAGATTTTTTCTAAAGATTAAATTGAATAAAGTTTGTTTTTTTTTTTTACAAAAATCTTTATACATTAATCTAGTGAAGAAAATAATTACACATAAAAATTATTTTGATTTGTTTTTGAAAGAGCATTATAGCAAAGTAAAAGTTGGTATTTTTTTCGGTACTTTTACAGTTTAGCCAAGACATTAAAAAATGAAAATATAAAAAAAAAAAAAGGTCAAATTTACGTATTTGTTTTGGATTGAAGATCTCCGAATGTTTTTTTATTTAATTTGATCGAGTAGATTTTTTTTTTTTTTGGTTTTTTTTTACAGCGGAAAATTTTTTTAATGTCTTGCCTAAACTGTACAAGTACCTTTTTTTTTTCGTTATTACATTAAAAATAATAAATTATATTAATACGTATGCACGCAGTTTATATACCCGTTTTCCTTCTGTCGTCACAAATATTATTTTTAAAAGCATATTTTATATCGTTTACATTAATTATCAGCGTGGTTGTTACTTGTTCGCCTAAAATAACCGTCCTACCAAAGCTAAGAAATATGCTATATTATCGACAACCTCGACGACGGTTTTCGGGTATGCTGACAAAGTTGTTGGTGTCTAATTCGAAAGCCATTCTTAACATGGGAAGGTTAGGGGTGTTTATTCCGAGGACCGTTCTTAACATGGGGAGGTTGGCGTGCTTAAACATGGGGAGGTTGGCGTGCTTATTCGTTGTAAGTATACCCGAAAACAGTAGTAAGAGAAATGCTTCATAAAGTTTTTTTTTTTACCTGTTCGAACCTGGTAATCACTAAAAGGGACTTTTAAATGTAAAATATAATCACATAATTATTGAAAATGTGATTGAAATTTAATTTTTATTAACCATATTCTTTAACAAATTAAAAACTATCCAAGATGAAGTTTTACAATGATTAAGTATGTTTCATTGATATTTGTAGTGTTTAATGAAGAAATTAACAAATGAAAATAGCGAAAAAGGTTATATTGCACGTATCCGTTTTGGACTGAAGTTCTCTATAAAATCACTTATTTGATAGAGTAGTTATTTATTTATTTATTTATTTATTTATTTATTTTACAGCGGAAAAACATGTTAATATGACAGCGCACTGCAGATGGCCGTGCTTGGACTTTTAGAACACGCCACGGGGAGATAACTCAGTCTAAACCACCGACACCGCCCTTCCCATCTTAAATAATAGCTTTTCTTCTTAAAAATCGAAACATGACTACCTTTTGATTGATATCATAACAAATTGTTTTTTTTTCGCTGTAAAAAAAAAATGAATAAATAAAACTACTTGATCAAATTAAGTAAAAAAATTTCTAGAGAACTTCATTCCATAATGGATACGTACAATATAAACTGTTTTGTCGATATTTTCATTTTTAATGTCTTTATTAAACTATACAAGTACCCATTTTATTTTATAGTTTAAAATGAAAAAAAACATTGAGAAATAAAAATGAAATTTTGTGTACTTATGTATTTTTGGTGCCGTGCTGAAATAATAACGTTATTGTTTTGATAAACCATTCTTAATATGAGGAGGTGAGGGTGAGGGTGTTACTGTTGTGTAACTAATTCATGCTTCCACCTTAAAACTTTATATAATAAAAAAACGATATTGTGAAACTTGAATTTAAATTGAAAAAAAAAAAACGATATAAAGCAGTACTATCTGTCATCATATGCATCCGAGAAAAATATCTATTATAAAATTAAACCAAAATTTGGTGCTTATGAATTTTTGGTACCGCGCTATTTTTAAATAGTTTTTCAGGTTTACAATATCTTTTTCTTTTTTAATCGTAAGGTGGAAGCACAGAATAGTTACAAAACACTCTCCCCATGTTAAGAATGGTTTTCAATGAAAAAATACATAAGTACCGAAAATTTTATTTTTGTTGTTCAATATTTTTAATTTTCAATTATAAAATAAAACACATTTAATCATTTTTTAATCTCCATCGTGAATTAAAAAAAAAATTGTTGGATAACCTTTACGGAGATGGTCCCAACGTCCGCCTCGTTCTGAGTTCGGGGAGAGGCCGTCTGACGTAGGCGGTGTCGAGGCAGAAAGTTCAAATAATTAGAATTTTTATTTGTTTATTTTAAACAGTTCAAATAATTAGAATTTAAAAAATAAACAGTTCAAATAATTAGAATTTTTGATAATTCAACAGTTCAAATAATTGAAATGTTACAAAATAAACAGTTCAAATAATTAGAATTTTACAAAATAAACAGTTCAAATAATTGAAATTTTACAAAATAAACAGTTCAAATAATTAGAATTTTACAAAATAAACAGTTCAAATAATTAGAATTTTTTATAATTCAACAGTTCAAATAATTGAAATGTTGCAAAATAAACAGTTCAAATAATTAGAATTTTACAAAATAAACAAGTCAAATAATTAGAATTTTACAAAATAAACAAGTCAAATAATTAGAATTTTACAAAATAAACAAGTCCAATAATTAGAATTGTTGGTAATTCAACAGTTCAAATAATTAGAATAAAAAAAAAAAAACTTCTTTATCGAAATGTGCCTTTCTTTATGTGAAGAAGGGCACCTCCAACAATAATTTCTGCCCCTTTTTACTTCTGTCATTTGTCTTTGACAAATGGCGCACATAGGTCCTTCTTTTCGCAAAATATTATTTTCTCGCAAAAATTTTTTTCGCCTCATTGCAGGAACTCCAAAATTGGCTCATGCTTGCCAAATCCATGCTGAAGGGGTTTTAGGGTTAGGGTAATTTTCTGCCTCGACACCGCCTACGTCAGATGGCGTCTCCCCGAACTCAGAACGAGGCGGACGTCGGGGCCATCTCCGTAAAAGATAACCAAATTGTTAAACAACGTGGTTAATTTAAATCAAATTTTAATCACATGATCACATTTTCAATAATTATCTTTTTATGTTAATAAATGAGACACACACACACACACACACACACACACACACACACACAAAAGAAATGAAGACATTAAAAAATGAAAATAGCGAAAAAGGTTATATTGCACGTATCCGTTTTGGATTGAAGTTCTATAAAAAAATCTTCATCGTGAATTCTTTTTATTAAATTGTTAAACAACATATTTAATTTAAATTAAATTTTAATCACATGATCACATTTTCAATAATTACGTGATTATATTTTACCCATTTTAAACTTTGTAAAACATGTAAACAAACTTCTGCTCGATACCGGTGTTGACCTTTAAGAGTCCCTTTTAGTGAGTCTATGGTTCGAGGCTATTTGTACAACGAAACGATTATTCTGCCTACAGCTTTCATCTTGGATGTTAACAGTAGTTTGACTAATCCAATTAATAATGAAATAATCAATCTTCCAAAAAATAAATAAATAAACCTGCTTTTTAAAGCTTCACGTATCTTTTTTTATGTTAAAAAATCTTCATCGTGAATTTTTTTTATTAAATTGTTAAACAACATGGTTAATTTAAATTAAATTTTAATCACATTGTAGGGGAATAAATAAGAGCACCGGATTACCGGTGTAGGGTAAGGAGTGGGGTCCCTTGAAAAAACAAGAGGAGAGTCCGTACACATGAGGCACGGACGCAAAAAGTTCTTCTCCTAAAAGACAATGTTGGACAGGCAGAGTACAACTCTAGAATACAGTCCTCACTCCTCCCGTAAACCCCACTATTGAAGTGAGTAATCTTTTTACCTTAATGTTCTGAATTACAGTGTTGTCATGTTTTCATGTTTGTTAATAAATTCTTGTCGTTTATACTTGTTGTACGTTTAGTAATTATTAAAGCTGGTCGGTAGTTTTGGGACTTGGAAGAACCTAAATCCGTACCAACAGTGGTGACCCCAACTAGCAACATAGAATGCGCAAAGCAACGTTTTTTTTATGTTTTAATAACAAAAGGAAAATGCGTAAAATTAAAGTTTATTTTTAAATAAAAATAATCCATAACATGAATCCCGGCGTCAGAGTAGTTAAAAATAAATAAACAAGACATTTACGTACGTAAGTTAAAAATAAAAAAATAATGACTAGTTACGTTTTTGTGCCGAGATTTATTTTATACAAGTATCGTTACCCTTTCATCGGGATATTCACATTTTTCTCGCACAACAAATATGGCCGACCGCGTCTTCTTCAATTTGCACGCGGCGCCAGTCTCGTGATTGGCTGATGTGAACAATACGTCACACTTTGTCTTCCTCTTGCTCTGTCCCTACTAATTACTACTATACGGTGTCATCTAGCTAACTGTCGCTATAAATAAATAAATAAGATAAAAAGAAATAATAATAATAATAATAAAAAAAATCATAAATAAATGTGAAATGGCGTCGCCCACATTCAGTCTGATTCCAACGGATGTACGGAATGACCCTGCTTTGTTTTTCGCACAGCTAGATTTATATTTTCGGCAGAAAACGATATCAGGGCAGATTGAAAAGTTTTGCCATGTGGCAACTATATTACCACAGGATGTTATCGTCGAGGTGAGAGACCTAATTATATCTCCTCCCATGGAGAAACCATATGACACCCTACGAGAAAGAGTGACAACTGCTATGTCAGTTTCAGCACACAGGCGAATCTCACAATTATTAGAACAGGAAACGATGGGGGATAGCATGCCGTCACAGTTTCTAAAGCGCCTGCAGAAGTTGGCTGAAGGGACAATGGACAATAATATTGTCAAACACATCTTCCTACAGCGCATACCAACCGAGTATAAGGTGGTAATAGCTGCACAAGATGAATCTATGCCAGTGGAACGAGTGGCTGAGATAGCCGACCATATTGCCGATATAATGTCGACACGGTCGTCAACGGTGGCTGGCGTTCAGACATCGGAGAAAGACGAGCTACTCTCCAAACTAATGGAGGGACAGACCAGATTGGAAGCTCGCATGAACAAAATGGTGGAGGACATCGCGAGACTTACCCTCGAGAATAAGCAAAGGCGGGGGGGGGGCGCAGCCACTCCAGAGAACGGAGGCAGGATAGGACCATTTGCTGGAAGCACAAGAGATTTGGGGAGAAGGCAAATTCCTGTATCCCACCATGTAGTTACAAGAGTTCGGGAAAAGCTTAAACCGACAGAAGAATGCGGCATCAACTGTCGGTGCATCTCGTTCAGGCCGCCTATTGTATGTGGTGGACAAAAACTCAGGTACGTCCTTTTTGGTGGACAGCGGGGCACAGGTGTCTCTCATTCCTGCGACTGCAGCCGACAAGAAATCCCCTCCCTGTAAATTCACACTACGAGCTGTGAATGGCTCGTTAATACACACATATGGGGAGAAGTGTATGGACCTTAATTTAGGCCTGTATAGAACATTTACCCACATTTTTATAGTGGCGAATGTAGACAGTGCTATTTTAGGTACCGATTTTTTACAGGCGTTCGGTTTGGTGGTGGATATAACAGGCCAGTGTCTGAAAGATCCAGAAACGCATCTCACAGCGTGTGGGGTAGTTAGGACTGGTACTCCATTGTGTCCAGCAGTGGCACATGCAAACCAGGATAACGATTTTCTGAGTCTCTTGAAGGAATACCCTTCAATTTCAGTGCCTTCTTTCCATAGGGACGTTTTGCCACACTCCACCACACACTATATCGAAACAAAGGGTCCGCCTGTTCATAGCAAAGCTAGGCGCTTAGCATCAGAAAAGGTAACAGCGGCCAAGGCTGAATTTCAGCAAATGATGAAGTTAGGCATAGTTCGCCCTTCAAAGAGTGAATGGGCTTCACCTCTTCATCTTGTCAACAAAGGTGTTAACACATGGCGGGCATGTGGGGACTACAGAGCACTGAATGCAGTCACTAAACCAGATAGATACCCAGTACCACATGTCCAGGACGTGACAGCAGTGGCTCAAAATAACCGTTTTTTTTACAAAATTGGATTTAATTCGAGCATATCACCAAATACCGGTGGAGCCCGAACACATTCCTAAAACGGCTATCATCACCCCATTCGGGATGTTCGAGTTCATGCGAGTTCCTTTTGGGTTGCGGAATGCAGCACAAACATTCCAACGGTTCATAGACCAGGTGTCGTCAGATTTGCCATTCGTCTGTGCATATATTGACGATGTACTTATTGCTAGCCAAACTAGAAAGGAACACATCGGTCATGTGCGACAGGTCTTCGAACGTTTGAAGCAATATGGGATAGTCCTAAACCCATTAAAATGTGCTTTTGGTCAATCCAAAGTAATTTTTTTAGGACACCATATTTCAGAGGGGGGAATATCCCCATCACCAGAGATGGTCAAGTCCATTCAAAATTTCCCTATCCCTGCCACAATGAGGCAGCTGCGTCAATTCTTGGGGCTGATAAACTTTTACCGTAGGTTCTTACCTCACTATGCACAAGTACTTTTACCATTGACAAGTTTGTTGACAAATGTGAGGAAGTGTGACATTGTATTTTCAGAGCACGCGGTAGAAGCATTCAACAAGATCAAGGCTATGTTGCAGGAGACTGCAAAATTGTCTCACATCCAACCCAACCAGGAGCTGTGCCTAGCAGTGGATGCATCCGCAATTGGAATTGGAGTGGTCCTACAAAAAAAATGTGATGCGGACTGGAAACCCATTTCCTTTTTCTCAAAAAAATTAACAGAGACTGAGAAACGCTATAGTACATTTTCCAGAGAGCTGTTAGCTGCATTCTCCACGATACGCCATTTCCGGCAGCTCTTGGAAGGTCAGCAGTTCCATATCCTCATGGACCACAAACCCCTATTAGGCGCTTTACAGTCTTCCTCGGACAAATATTCTCCCAGAGAGATTCGCCAGATGGATTATATCCTTCAATTGACATCGGATATCCAGCACATCAAGGGAGCAGACAACATCCCAGCAGACACCTTATCGCGGGGAATTAATTCCTTCCTGTTGCAGCCGGCAATTGACGTCGACACCTTGTCTAAAGAACAACAGAAGGATGAACATTTACAAAATCTCCTGCAGAATAATCCAACTTCATTGAACCTAGTGACAATTACCAACCCTACCAGCCACACAAAAGTTTTGTGTGTGACACAAGCACAAACAAACTGCGACCATACGTTCCAGCATCGCTACGCAAAGACATATTTAAGGCAGTACACGGTCTATCGCATCCAGGGGCCAATGCCTCTGTAAGGCTACTAACAGACCGATATGTCTGGCCGCGAATAAAAGCTGATACAAGAGCGTGAGCGAAAACGTGTGTGGAGTGTCAAAAAGCCAAGGTCGGTCGTCACACGCGGGCTCCTCTAGGCACGTTTCCAGTTCCAGATGAGAGATTTCAGCATATTCATATCGACATCACCGGACCATTTCCGACATGTGAAGGTCAGTGCTATCTGCTGACATGTATCGACAGATTCTCACGATGGTTTGAAGCTCTACCGATGCCAGACATGACGGCATACACAACTGCCAGGACATTCCTTGCTGGCTGGGTGGCCAGATTCGGTGTACCACAAAATGTTACATCAGACAGAGGTCGACAGTTTGAGTCAGACCTTTTTCATAAACTTGCAAAACTTTTGGGCACCAAGAGTATACATACCACGGCTTATCACCCCCAGGCAAACGGCATGGTCGAGCGACTACATCGCAGTCTGAAAGCCTCCTTACGGGCACAGCTTACGGACAATACAAGGTGGTTAGAACATCTGCCACTAATATTGTTGGGACTGCGGACAATGGTGAAAAGAGATATGGAGTGCTCAGCAGCAGAGGCTCTATATGGAACCACATTGCGGTTGCCAGCACAATATTTTTTTGAAGCACCAAAAAAAGTTATGGACATGACAGCGTTTGTCGACCGGCTAACAACAAAAATGGCCAAGATGGCATATTCTCCCTCAGGCTCGAATAGGAACATGGTCCCATATGTACCTAAGGGTTTAGAGACTTGCACGCACGTCTTTATCCATGATACGGAAAGGAGGCATTCCCTGCAACGGCCGTATCGTGGCCCCTTTAAGGTTGTGGAGAGACAAAATAAGTTTTTCAAGGTGCTTATCAAGAATGAGGAACAAAACATTTCGGTAGACAGGTCAAAACCCGCAGCACTGGAAGAGACATATCTGAAAGTATCACCCCCAAACACCATGCCGGTAGATATGACGCTTCAGAAAGTAGAAAAGAAAAAGACATGGTCAGGTAGACATGTCAGATGGCCAGCACATTTTAAAAATTTTGTGACGGTTTAAATAAAATTAAAAATGTTGTCCATTTATTTCAGGTACTCCGTATTTTAGGGGGAGTACTGTAGGGGAATAAATAAGAGCACCGGATTACCGGTGTAGGGTAAGGAGTGAGGTCCCTTGAGAAAAGAAGAGGAGAGTCCGTACACATGAGGCACGGACGCAAAAAGTTCTTCTCCTAAAAGACAATGTTGGACAGGCAGAGTACAACTCTAGAATACAGTCCTCACTCCTCCCGTAAACCCCACTATTGAAGTGAGTAATCTTTTTACCTTAATGTTCTGAATTGCAGTGTTGTCATGTTTTCATGTTTGTTAATAAATTCTTGTCGTTTATACTTGTTGTACGTTTAGTAATTATTAAAGCTGGTCGGTAGTTTTGGGACTTGGAAGAACCTAAACCCGTACCAACAACATGATCACATTTTCAATAATGACGTGATTATATTTTACCCATTTTAAACTTTGTAAAACATGTAAACAAACTTCTGCTCGATACCGGTGTTGACCTTTAAGAGTCCCTTTTAGTGATTATATGGTTCGAGGCTATTTGTCCAACGAAATGGCAAATCTGCCGATTATTCTGCCTACAGTTTTCATCTTGGATGTTAACAGTAGTTTGACTAATCCAATTAATAATGAAATAATCAATCTTCCAAAAAATAAATAAATAAACCTGCTTTTTAAAGCTTCATGTATCTTTTTTTTATATTAATAAATGAGACACACACAAAAAAGAAAAGACATTTTATAAAGAAATCCCCAGACATTGACAAATACAATCTAAACTTATATATATTATTCCTTAATTGGAATTTTTTTATTTTTTTTTATTTTGAGATGAGCATTTTTTTATGTTAATTTTATTTTTATTTCGGACTATTAGTCTCATCCTTATTAGTTGCTGTTTGTTTGTTTTTATTGGTTCACAACGTTTCGGCCAACTTCCTCTGGCCTTCGTCTATGGAAGATCAGATAATGGACCGACTATGGAAGATCAGATAATGAATAAATGTGGATTTATAAGATCAAAGAATCCAACCTTGATCGCCCTTCGGGGCCCGTGGCGCAGTTGATAGAGACGTTGAATCTCTACGGTTCCAGATGAACATTGTCTGAAGATAGCGGTTTCAATCCCACCCAAAAGCGTGCCAGAGGTAATTGGTCAAAAATGTGGTGAGACGACGACAACTACGGATGGCAGTGATGGCTGAGAATGCAGTTAGGAGATTCGAAGTTCCTATCCGTCGCGGTTACCACCTGACGAAGGCCAGAGGAAGTTGGCCGAAACGTTGTGAACCAATAAAAACAAACAAACAGCAACTAATAAGGATGAGACTAATAGTCCGAAATAAAAATAAAATTAACACAATCTAAACTTGATAGGAAAACAATTCGACAAACTTTACTAATAAACGGACATTTTTATACGAGGAACGAAATAATGATTACACCGTGTGACGATGACTTAAATTAATTGTCTTTTAGCAATTGATTTTCTATTAAAATAATTTCACGCTTAATTGTTTTTCATCTTTTAATTTTAATTCTTTTATATTTTCATATATTTTATTTCTTAGTGAATTGAATACACAACAAAAGTTGCATCAATTTAATAAAGAAATCTTAAAAACAAAACAATTTTTTGTGTGTTTTTAACACAAAAGAAATACGAATTAATCCGGATGTTTTTTCGGATTGAATTCCTGGAAATATACGTACGTTTGTATCTTTTTTCTTTCTTTTTCTACTCTAAAAAATCTAATCTATAACTTATAATATAATCTTAACATTAAAATAAGTTTATTTATTTTTTGTTTTTGCAATCCAATGATAATAGTATGATTAAAAAAATATCTTTAAAATATTTTTGTAATGAAAAACTTCGATACGGAGTGAACTTTGTGAAGCTTTATTTTACTTAGAACAGAATCATCCGGGGCGGGAGATGTGGACGTGGCATCCTGGAACGCCTTCCCATCCGAGTACTTACTTGGATCGGATGTTAGTTAGAAGAGGCGACGTAGATTTTCTATCGTGCCCCAGCCCCACGTTCCACTTGTTAGGACATTCGGACCATAAACTCGTTATGGCCCGGTTGAACTTAAGTGCTAGGCCTAAACTAGCTGGATACTGGAAGTTCAACAGCACCTTGTTGGAGTTGGAGGACTACCGGTTGAAGGTTACCGATTTAATTCAGCGGGCTTTAGTGGGGGCGGTTACAGGGAGTAAGTGGTAGGTTAGTCTTAAGGCCAAAATTAGGCGCTTCTCAGTCAAATACAGCCAACGCCTCGCGTTAGATAAGGCTAAGGCAAAGAAGCGCTTAGAGGACAAGCTGACCTGGGCGGTGGAGGGGGGGGACCCCTAGAGGTAGCACTAGCTAAACAAGACCTCAGCTGCTTGGCTAGCGAGCGGTATGAAGGTCAAGTAGTTAGGGCTAGATTAATGAAAGTTTCCAACGAGGCTGTGAATGTTGACGCTGTTGAGCGTAAGGCTGCTTTAAGGAGCGGTTCGGACGGGTACATTCGTAAAGTACATAACCTGGAAGGACACGCCCTAGTTTCGACTCGGGAGATCTGCGAGGGGTTTCGGGAGCATCTATCGGAGCGCTTCACCCAACTACCCGGACTCAGGGTCGAGGAGTTTGGCAGCTATTTGGCTGACTCGCCCCACCTCACGGCGGCTCGGGCGGCTAGCTGTGATGGTCTTGTTACTGAACATGAGGTCATTATGGCATTGAAGCAGGTCGGCTACAACAAATCCCCGGGGCTTGATGGTTTACCCTACGAGTTCTACTTGAGGCTGTCGCCCATGTTGGTCCCTATTCTGAAGGATATGTTCAACCATTGGTTTGCTCAGGGTTCCATCCCTGGACAGGTGACCAAGGGAGTGATCACATTGCTGAGGAAAGGTCAACGGCATGGTGGGGTGGAAAATTTTGACGATTTTAGGCCCTTGACTCTGCTAAACACAGAGTTAAAGATTTTGGCAAAGATTCTTGCGAATCGTTTGCAGGTTGTCATCACTGACTTGATCGAACCGGACCAGACTTATGCTGTGAAGGGGAGATCGATTCAAGACAATTTGCATTTGATACGCTCGATCATAGAGGGGACAGAAGACGACGCCGAAGCCGCGCTGATCAGTTTAGATCAGTCCAAGGCATTCGATAGGGTCGACCATCGGTTCCTGGGAGCTGTGTTAGAGGCCGTCGGATTTAATCCGGACTTCCGCAAGTGGATCTTTGTCCTGTATGATAGGCCGACGGTAGCGGTGCAGATCAATGGTAAGCTGTCGGAGTCATTCACTGTCTCTCGGTCGGTGCGTCAGGGTTGTCCGCTGTCGCCTCTGTTGTACGTCCTGGCGTTGGAACCCCTCCTTCGCAAGTTAAGGGACGAGGCGGCTACACCAGTCCTGCGCGGAATAGCCCTCCCTGGAGGCACACGAGCCAGGGTTTCCGCGTTTGCTGATGATGTCACTGTGTTCGTGTCTTGCCACACGGACGTTCAAGCGGTGGTCGAGGCGCTCGCTCGATACGAAGAAGTCACAGGGGCCATCTTCAACCGCAGCAAGTCTGTCGGCCTGCGGTTAGGGGCCTGGACCGGGGTAAACTCGCTTCCAGGTATTTTCAGCTGGACCAATGGACCGGTCCGTATTCTCGGTGTCTGGTTTGGACCGGGACTTCAGCTGGAAAAGAATTGGTCGGAAGTATATGGCAAGGTCAAATCGTTGGTGAAGACTTCGATTGGAAGGAAATTGTCCTTGAAGGGTCGGGCGGAGGCGTGTGCTACATACGTCTTTCCGCTCATCCTTTACCAATTGTCTGTACTTCCTCTCCCTGCAGAATGACTAACCCGCTTGCAAGGGCGCCTCGATTCACTATTGTGGAACGATGGTAAGCATTATGTCTGCAGAGAGGTCTGTGTCCAGAGGCCGAGCGAGGGAGGCCTGGGTCAGCCCAGTCTCTTGTGTCATAGAAATGCTGAGAGATTGGCTTTCCTGGGTCGTTCGCTTGAAGAAGACGCTCCTTGGGTCCCTGTGGTTGAGAACTCGTTTCCCAATCTCAAACCCAACCCCTCGGTAGAAGGTCGTCGTAGACCGAGGGGGGAGTCTAAGTTCTTCTCCGAATGCCAGACCGCTCTTAGAGCTTTGCCGGGGACCAGTGTCCTCGATCAGCCAAGAAAGAAACTATATCGGGAGCTAGTGGAGGGGACCGCAAAGGATCCACTTTGTAGGCGGATGGGATGCTTGATGGAGGTTGTCCGTTCTCATTGGAGTTGGGCGCCGGGACGGGAGATTCTGAACAACTCGGAATTTTCCCTCACCTGGCGACTGGTCCATAACGCGCTGCCCGTTCTCGACGAACTCTACCGGTATAAAGAAAATACGAGCGGCTTCTGTCCGCGCTGTGACGAACGCGAGCCCGAAACGATCGGGCACGCGTTTTTTAGTTGCAGCCGGATCCAGCCCTTATTGGAGTACGTCGAGGGGGTAACAGCTCGCATCAATGCCGAATGTCTGCTCGATCTCGACAAAGGTTTTTTTGTGTACAACATGGAGCCGCCGTTCCCCAGGGAGGAAAGAATGGTTGTCCTGGCGATCCTGGCAGTAGCGCGCATGGTGATTTGGATCACACGCCTCAAGTTGGTCCGCGAAGGGACATCTGTTCCGGATCGGGATCTGATTGTTTACTTTAAACATCTGCTTAAAGTAAAGATCAGATGCGATTGGAGGAGGTTGCCTAGAGTGGAATTTGACAAGAGGTGGATGCACAGCACTAGTTTGTGCATCCGTCGAGGAGCCAAATTTCAATACGTGTTCCCTCCTTAAGCATGGCACGGGCAGTGCTGGGGCCTTTGGAACCCATCCCGCTTAGGTTCTAGCTAAGAAAAACTTAAGAAGACTCTTGACTGGTGGTATAAATGAGATCCTGTTCCTGATTTTATTTTTTGGTACTAGAGAACCTCTGAGTCTGCCCATCCCCTTTGTGCCACATCCTTGCTTTTTCAACATCCCCGGTCACTCCCCTACTCAGAGGTCACCTTCCAACCCCCCTCTACCCGTTGCTTTGTTTTCTACCACTGCCATTAAGATATTTTCCCCAATCCCCATTAGGGATCGCCCTGCTTGTTTTCGGTTCCCCGGAAAACAGTGGGGGGTCTAGTCACCTAGATTAGTACAGGGGGGTCTCACTAACAACCCAGTAGGATTTATTTTTTGTTTTGGATATGAACACTTTTAATTAGTTTTCCCCTCTCCACGAGCAATCATTTTCCTAATTTAAAAACTTTTTTATTTACCAATGAAATTGAACTTTATTTTTTCACACATGCACACACACACACACAAAATTAATATTTAAAAAAAAAAAAAAAAAAATGCATACACAAACACACAGACAACTGTTTATGAATTGTAAATATGGTTTTGATTCTTAAACGCTGGGAATTTATTAGTTAGTTTAAGATCCATAGAGTGAATGAGGTATTTTGGTAAATGTTGCCAGTCAAGAGTAAGACTCCAAAGTCTACATTTATTACTTTTTAATCACTTTAGTCACAAAGACCCTGAACCCTTCCCCTCCCCAATTTCTTGTAGGGCCTTGTGCCTAATTTTGTTGTTTGAAAATCTTTTGTTTTTTTTACTTAATTGTATTTACAAAATTTTAAAAGCAATAAAATATATAAACAAGATCAAAGTGTAGTATCTGTTCCGGCAGATACTGCAAGCTATGACTAGCTATGACTAGCAAAGACCAGATGTGGGGGCAACCCCACATGCATGACCTTTAACCAGCTCCCATTTCCCACCTCTCGGGAGCTGGTCCCCTTTTCCCTTCCCCCTCCCTTCACTCCTCACATTAAAAATTGGCCTTGTGCCTAATTTGCTCGGTGGGGGAGCAAATAAATACCATCTGTTCTTCAGATGCTGCACTTCAATTTCTTGTTCTCTGTCAGTGGAGGAGAAATCCTTCACGACTGAGACAATATTTATTTTTATTCCTTTTCTCCACATTTAAAAACGACCCTGGTGTCTAACTCTGTCCCGTGGGGAGACATTGTAAATAGGAACTCACTTCCGGAAAGTAGAAACGGAAGTTAGAAGAAGTTAGAGAGTTCTTTTCTGTCAGCACATTCTCCGCCGCTCAGTGAAATTCGGGGCTGCATGACTTTCAGCGGGCACAAGGCTTCAAGGAATCTCAGGAAAGGGGGGGGGCGTCTGTTTAGGCTGAAAAAAAAAGAAAAGAAACTGAAGTTTAAAGCTGATAGTTTTCAGCTAAATATGGAAGGTTACGACAGACTCTGCTAGAGCGTCTAAGACCCAGCACCTTGTCTTCCTCTGATGATCTTTTTAGTCGATTATCGGAGAGGGGGGAGTAGGAACCAAATCTTCTAGGATAGAGCTTTCGATCCCGCTAGGCTGAGGATCTTAAAGGTTAGATTCCAGAGGTGCATTCTGCAGCTGTTTGTTCTCCATCTCCGGATCTTATTCTGCCTCCAAGCTGCTCAATCTATCACTCAATGGCGATAAATGGCGTAAGGATACTGTCGTCTCTCATCCATTATCAAAACGAACATGAGCATAGTTCGGATTGACTTCGAGTAGATCTACGGTCTCGACCAGAGGCTCGTATTTGCTTCCACGCACATGCCGCTTTAAAAGGACAGACTTAGCATTTGTAAGCCAGGTGGGCATAGAATCTCCAGTGGCCGATTTCCTTTGGAAATTGAAGAGACGTTCATGGGGAGTACAATTAGTGGAGGTGGAAAGCAGTGAGCGAATGCTGTGGAGGGCTACATCTAGTACCCTTTCCTAATTTGTAACGTGAAGGTTTCTCGACCGCAGAGCCAGACTTACCGTCAGCCAGATGATACCGTTATATCTTTCCACTTGTCCGTTACCTTGAGGGTTGAAAGCAGTTGTTCGACTAGTAGCAATGCCTCGAGAAAGCAAGAATTCCTTTAGTTCCTCCGACATGAAAGCAGTTTCACGATCAGAATGTATAAAAGAAGGTTAACGTTCTTTAAAAAAAGGCCACTGGTTGAGAGTTCTGAGTTAGGAAGGCAGCGATAGCATGCTCTGAAGCATCGGTTTCGACCTCAAGGGGAAGAGAAGAGTCTATGGCTACTAGGGATGATTTTGCAATTTCTTTCTTCAGTTCTCTAAAGACGTTGGAAAGACGTTGGTTTGTTCCTTAGTGAGAGGAAACTTGGTAACTTTGGTAAGGGGGTCCAATTTCTCAGAGAAGTTGGATATCCATTTTGAATAATGAGAAAACATTCCCATCGCTCGACGAAGAGAAGGAAGGTCTGGAGGAAAAGGCAAGTCCATCAAACCTGTGAGCCTGTCAGAGTCTGGATTTACTGAACCTTTGCTTATAGTGTACCCAAGCAGGTCTACAGAAGCAAGAGAGTAATGACACTTGTTTTCGTTCAGGGTTAATCCATACTTCACCACTGCCTTCATAAAGCTTTGTAAGTTGGTATCATGCTCAGTCTGATTTTCTCCACAAACTTTAACGTTGTCGATGTAGGCGAAGGTTCCTTGGAGGTCCTCTCGTTTGATGATATCATCGATGACTCGTTGGAAACTGGCTACTCCATTGGTTACTCCGAACGGAATCTGACAAAACTGGTAGAGCGATCCAGAAGCTTCGAAGGCTGTATACTTTCGTTCTTCCGGTTTGATGGCAACTTGATGATAGGCACTGGTTAAATCAAGTGCTAAACACTTGGTAAGTGGCAATCTCATTTACCATATCCTCCATTCGAGGAAGAGGATAAGCGTCCAGGAGAATGAAATGATTTATCGTTTGGGAGTAATCCACAACAAGCCTCTTCTTATGATTCTCAGGAGACACTAGAAGAGTTTGAGCTCGCCACGGAGATTGAGAGGGTTCTATAATACCTTCCTTTAGCATACGAGTTATTTCGGATTTAATAAATTCGGCATGAGGTAGGGTATGTCTCCGGGATTTAACGGCTATTGGGCGACAGTCGGCGGTTAGGTTTGTAAAGAGAGATGGGTAAGGAACATTTTTAATGGCGGTTAGCCCACAAACAGAGAGAGGGGGGAGGGGCCCTCCGAAAGGTATTTCTACTGACGAATGTCGGTTTAAAAATTTATGGCCAAGAATAATGTCACTGCATAAGTCTGCCATAATAATCTGAGAATAATGTCACTGCATAAGTCTGCCATAATTGAGAGTTTGATATTATTGTACACCCTTCCTTTCAGACTGAGAGATACAACACAATGTCCAAGAGTAGTAGATGTATGAGAACTACTAGCCATTAAGATTCTCTCCGAACTTGGCAAGACTGCTAACCCGAGCTTCTTAACTTTATCAGGGTGGATGAAATTTTCGGAGCTCCTGGTATCGACGAATATACTCATAGGTTCACCTCTGATTTTTCCCCACAAGGACGAACGAGATAGACTTTTTGAGGAATTAAAACAAGGAACCGAAGAAGCAAGAAGAGACTCACCGTAATTCGTAGCAGCTGCCATTGGAGATCAACAGACATGTGCGAAATGCCCCTTCTTCTTGCAGTTTTTGCATAATTCGCCCTGTTATGCTTTGGTTTTCCACAGAAGAAGCATTTCTGCCCCGGGAGTGCCGCTGCTGAGATGACTTCAATTGAATATACGTTGACTTGCCTTGGTCTATAGGATTCTCATCTACCTATACTTACGTCCCCTCTTATTTGGACTTTGAAATTTTCAATTAAATACACGTAGACTTGCCTTGGTCTATAGGATTCTCATCTATCTATACCTCCGTCCTCTCTTCTTTGGACTTTGAAATTTTCAATTCAATACAATCTGAGATGCCTTGGTCTATAGGATTGTCATCTACCTATACCTACGTCCCCTCTTGTTTGGACTTAGAAATTTTCAATTGAATACACGTTGACTTGCCTTGGTCTATAGGATTGTCATCTACCTATACCTACATCCCCTCTTGTTTGAACTAAGAAATTTTCAATTGAATACACGTGGACTTGCCTGTGTCCATAGGATTCTCATCTACATATACCTACGTCCCTTCTTGTTGGGACTTGTAGATTTTCATTTGAATACACGTTGACTTGCCTTGGTCTATAGGATTCTCATATATCTTTACCTACCTCCTCTCTTGTTTGGACTTTGAAATTTTCAATTGAATATAATCTGAGATGCCTTGGTCTATAGGATTCTCATCTACCTATACCTACGTCCCCTCTTGTTTGGACTTAGAAATTTTTAATTGAATACACGTTGACTTGCCTTGGTCTATAAGAGTCTCATCTACCTATACCTACATCCGTTCTTGTTTGGATTTAGAAATTTTCAATTGAATACACGTTGACATGCCTTGCTCAGTAGGATTCTCATTTAACTATACCTACGTCCTCTCTTGTTTGGCCTTTGAAATTTTCAATTGAATACATGTAGACTTGCCTTTGTCTATAGGATTGTCATGTACCTATACCTACATCCGCTCTTGTTTGGATTTAGAAATTTTCATTTGAATACACGTTGACTTGCCTTGGTATATAGGATTCTCATCTACCTATACCTACATCCGCTCTTGTTTGGATTTATAAATTTCCAATTGAATACACGCTGAGATGCCTTGGTCTATAAGGTATGCTTCTTATTCAGGTATGCTGAAAATGAATATAGCAAGGAAAATTCGCAGAGACAAATATTTTTAGAGCTAGTTTTTTTAAATGCGTGTATTTTGAAATGTAAATCACTTGCGATCATGTTTGAACAGGCGGCTTATTAAAGGGGCCAACTCTCAGTTTTTTCAGGTATGCTAAAAACGAATATCGCACGGAAAATTAGCAGAGACAAATAGTTTTGGAGCTAGTTTTATTAATGCGTGTATTTTGAAATGTAAATCACTGGCGACCATGTTTGAACAGGCGGCGTATTTGCAGGTGGGTATTCTAGCAACGAATACCACAGTTAAGTTGGATGCAAATATTTTTTCACTCACCAGCTGCAAAACTATGGTGTGTGTATTCCGAAAGCCGTTCTTAACATGCGGAGGTTGAGAGTGTCTATTCTGAAAGCCGTTCTTTACATGGGGAAGTTATAGATGTTTATTCCGAAACACACAGTAATAAGAAACTATAAACACACACACACACACACACACACACACACACACACACACACACACACACACACACACAAATAATATGGGGGAGCGGTTCATTTACCAATTCTATACTTTCACCTAACAATTTAGTATTAAAAGAAAAATACCGTAATTAATTTGTTGTGCATTTTTTTACAATTGACAAGAAGGAAATTGTGTTATAAAAAAATTATGAAAAAATGTTACCAAAGGCAATGTAAATAAATCTTTTGCTTACCTGGATAAGATTTTTCGTTTTTGGTTTTTCAACTCATTTTGAAGTGATTACTCGGTTCGAAAAACAACTAGCAATTAGCAGACATGTGTGAGTCGTGTCTTTGAAGTCTCGATAATCGCTCAAAAATTAGAAATTTAAACAAAAAAATGATAAAAATCAATCCAATTCATATTACAATAATATTTAGTTATTGTTTTTATTCATTTTCGAGTTTTGAACGGTTATGGAGACTCCAAAAGGTGACAGCGTTATGTCTAATGTTGTCGTTTTACAAATTACAATTTAAAATTAATGTTTAAAATTCCAGGATACAACAAGTTTCTAAGATGTGAAAAAAATAGTTTTAAAAGTAGGGGGATCACTTTTCTTTATTAATTTCACGTAAAATGAGCACCTACTTTATGTCCAACTTTTTATGGAGATCAAACTATTATGGCCTGGTAGACCAACACAAAACATACCTTTAAAAATTTGTTTTCTCGGGGTTTCCTGGTGCGATGAGTTTTCGTAATTTTTGGATATACTACTATTTTCGACATGACAATTAAATTCTTAATATTGCTTTTGTCTTTAAACGACACTTTAAATCAAACACCATTTTTGAAGTAGTTTTGAACAAACATACAAATTACTTTGAACTATACAGAACTCTGCACTAGATGAGTTTTCGTAATTTTTGAATATATTACTATTTTCGACATGACAATTAAATACTTAATATTCGTTTTGTCTTTAAACAACACTTATAATTAAACGCCATTTTTGAAGTAGTTTTGAACAAACATACAAATTACTTTGCACTTGATGAATTTTCATAATTTTTGGATATATTACTATTTAGTCCAGGCAATATAGCACATTTTAGGGCCCAACTTGGAACAAATTGCAACAGAATTTTTTTCACCGCCAGACATTCCCATGAGGTGTCTAGAACATCATACTAAAAGTCCTAAGAAATCCACGTTGAGGAAATATGTCTAATTTGCATAAATCCAAGATGGCCGCCAATTTTCGATAATTTGCCATATCTCCGCATTTAGATGTCATAATTGAGTGATTTGAAGTGCTAAAATAGGGTTTTTGAACACAAGGATTTACGTGGAGTAGGTTACATTTTTATTGGATAAAGAATTTATAGCCAAAAATCCAATATGCTGGAAAGAATGTCTATTTTTAGAATGTATTTGCTCAACATTTTATTTTTTTCGGTACATTTTTTAGCCTAGGTCCTACTGAAATGTAGGAAAACACAATTGTAGCCATAGATAAGTTTGTTATCATACTCATGAACAACAGTAAGCCTGTGTTTCAACAACAGATCATCAATATTAATTTCAAGAGTGTCAATTCCAGTTGTGCCACTTTGCGGTATCCGGCGTAAGCATCGTCGTCTACATCATCTGACAAATCTGGCACCTGTGAGTTAGAGCAACTTGTACCACGACATTCTCTACACACGGCAGTGCAATGGAGACCATATTTTTGGCATGTGCACCTCCTTGTTTTGCAGTTTATCTTGCAGCTACAATAGATGACATCCAGTATCTCCGGTGGTGCTGCGGGCTGATCTGTCTCTATAGGCATGCGCCTTCTGTCCACAAGGTGCCATCCCCAATCATGTGACTTCATGTTGACACATGTTCCTTTCCACTCCATTACCTGGTAATAGACACGGAGGCTATGGAATCTTGCAGCTGCTGATGTTGGAGGTAGAGCTTGTGGTTTCACGGAAGATGTGTTCTTGGAAATCTTGTCACAGAACCGTTTATATCTTAAGCTGTCCAATCCTTCCTCTTTGGTACCACCGTACAGTGATACCAGACCTTTCTCTCCTGCAGCAGTTATGTCTTCCGGTGTTTGCCCTGATTTGTGGAACATCTCTGATTGCTCACGAAACAGGGAATCAGTCTTCACCTTCTTCACTGCCAAACCTTTTCCCAATCCAAACAGGCGACTAGTGGTATTGCAGCCAAGAATAGCATGGACAAAGAGCAGATGGTCGCAAATCTGAGGATCCAGTAACTCTTTCGGCTGATTTATGCACCACACCCTTCTCGATTTGGTGGCTTGCTTTGACTCTGATACCAGAAACAGTTCGTTTTCGGTCATATCAGCGTGCTACAACAGGAGGACCAACAAATCTGTGTCGTCACCAATGAGAACCGTATCTCTTGTTCTGGCAGAGGCAAGGGCTGTTTGAACAATGAGGACATCAGCATCATGCTCTGCGTGTTCTGTGCTGCATCCAGCCCTTTCTAGTTTGTCGCTGAGAAAATTTATGAAGCGCTGTTTGTTTGCCTTGTTGTTCAGGAAGTCCTCCTTCTTGGATTGGATGATCATGTCACCAGCAAAGCTTACGGTCAAACTAGAGCAGGTTCCTGTTCTTCTTTGTTGTGTGGCATCTTTAGTTGTGCGTTCATCTTTGTAGCCATCGAAAACAATGACAGCAGCTCCATATTTCTGTGTCACATATCTGACATAAATCTGACACACACTATTATATGTGGAACCTCTTGGCCAGGGAATCCGATGGAGTAGCGCGCCGCCATCAAGGACATATTGGACTTGGTCTATACTCAGCTCACGTTGTTCTTCATCTATAGACTTCCACAGAACATCAGCAAGGACTGCCTTATTGGCCTGCAAAGAAAAGGGATGACGAGTCAAATAAGGCAGGAGAGTGGCTACAAAGTTCGAACTTGAATAACGTTGACAAGTCTTTGCACCGTTCACCTACAATTACCAGTCGCTGGAACACCAATTGTGGATCCACTACTACGGATTCCCCTCTGACTTTGACAGTTGATCTGGATGCAAGTGTCATTGCTTCATCGGCTTTTCGGAAGGTGAACTCTTCCACAGATTTCCCTGCCATACTCACAAGAATCTTTTCTCCAATTTCTTTTGTTTGGTCAACATTGACTCCGTCCTGAGCGGCCATGCCATTAGCAATGTTGTGAAGTGAGGTATTCTCCTTGAATGGATCTCTTTCCTTCAGATGGCTGATAAGATCGAGGGTGTCCTTGACATCTCTGGCCTGTCTAGCTTTCGAAATATCTTTGTGTTGGTCGCTGGTTTCGTAGGAGACCCCGCTGAACTTCTGCATTGCATCGTTGATGTTTGCGCATGCTGGCATGGATAGGACCCACAGTAAGCGCTGAGTCTCTGTCATCCCTTTTCCTCGAGTTAGGCCCCCATGCATCTTTATACTTCTCATCAAAACTTGTTCGATGATCAGATCTGTGGAGAGCCCTGCCCAGTATCTATCACTGCGCCGCACAACGTGGTATCCCTCTTGGAACTTCTTATACACATTCGAATGTGTATTTGGTAGTTCGGTCATCATTTGCAGGTAAACATATGCAGACTTTGTATACAGTCGGTGTCCAGAAGCGGCAAGGTAGGGAAGCATATCGAGCACACATTGGAGGTGTAAGCTCCAGTTTCCTGTTGTTTCAGCTTTAATAAATTTCCGCAAAATGTCCACCATGTTGAGATACGGCAACCAGAGTTTTGCTGTTGGCATAGTCATCATTTCCTTTTTGTTGTCAAGTTCAGCCTGGATTCTTTGCAACACTTTTGCAGAGCAAACTTCTTCCACTGAGAGGGAAGAGGACATTGCTCTGTCATACAATTCACTTGCTGTAGTTATGTCAGTCGTCACTGTATCTGAAGGAATATCTTGTGGTTCTACATTATTTCTCTCAGTATCAGCAGTTGCCACTTGTGGTTCCTGAACTGTGTCTTTGGTTGGCACAGGCACATTGTAGGCATCAGCGACCAAAATGGTGTTCAGTGCAGCATCTACCAGCATATGTCCTCGCACTGCTCTGGAAACAGCTTTGCCTGTCATCATGTGGGGCACTGTGTTTCCAGCATATACCACTTCGAGCAACTCTTGCAGTTCCAAGCCTGCCATTAGGTGACCTATGCTCCCAAGAAAGCTCATCTGCATGTGAAATCCCCCAAGCCTGAGGACTATGCCCTTGAGATCACTGTCATTTAGTTGAGACATTATAATCGTTAAAGCTTTCCAGTACAAGGGTTGGTCGAATGTGAGGATTGGAGTAACGTCGTATAGTTGAGCTTGGGTAGACACAAACTTCATTGTAGAGTAGATACATGAAGCATGACTGGGATCAAGGTCAATCATTGGAAGGAATGTCACAGAAGCGTTTCCTGGGTGTTGATCTCGATGCATGCACTGCATCATGCCAGACCATGATGGCCTTGGAGAGTGGAGAAGTAATGATGTCTTCCACAGTATATCTAACTCTGATGTTGGATCCTCTTCTGTCGTGCGAACCAGTGGATTGTAGATGATAGGTTCCAATACTGGAGGAATTTTGAAGTACTGAATGCTGATGCGACCAATGGCAGCAATCTCTTTAGCCGTCACATGGACTGTGGGGACAGCATTGCTTGTTTTTGTTTCTGGTGTAATAGTAGCTATAATGCCCATTCCATGGAATGTCCCTGTGCCATCAATTGTTGCCACATTATGGTCCACATTATCGGCAATATACTCTATGTGGTGCTCTTCGGAATACCCAAGGATCTCAGTACCTTGTACAACAGCTGCACTCCGTTCATATTTCATGACCTCAGCATAGGAAGATGAAAACCCATGCCCGTGAAGCGTGTCCACCAAAAAACGTGACGCAAAATGGTGGTGCATCTGGATACCAAGGCCAAGCTGAAGAGGGGTTATTATTGCCCTTGGTCGTATGGCTTGCATTATGGCCTGCCCAATCGAAGCAAGTTTTACACCAACATTTTTGCCAGCAAACATAGTCCTAAGCAGTAATTGCAATGAGTTTGGAATGTAGCTAGCAGAATCAGCAATGTCGCCTGTGTTTGGATAGAAATCTTTTGGGGTTTCCATGGACTTTACATCACTGGCAATGAGTTTTGCAGCAGCTTCAATAATATTCAACTTGTCATCTTCAATATTTTCACCTTTCTGTTGCTTGTGGAATGCATAGAGGATTGAGCTTGCTGTATCTCGCAATGTGACCACACATTCTTTGGTGCTCAGCACAGTCATTAAAACCCTCTCGCGAAAGTGCTCCTTTATTTTAGTTTTCATGTATTTAGCACTGTAAGGTTCATGCTCTGTGTTCTGAAGAAACTCTGACATTTTGAGAACAAGGCCATGTATGGTGGTTTGCTCCTCGTCATTTTCCTCTAAGAACTGAGCCACTTCCAGGAGCGCTGACGTTCTCTCGTCTATCTCAGGCCTTCCGAGTTTGAGCCTCTTTGATTTGTCTCCAGTACTACTGGTGTCTAAAGAGTGCTTAGTATGAATGTTTTTCCCTGTCCTAAAGTTGCTACTGCACTGCTGGTGATACATTGCATCCGCTGCGTGTAGGTCATTCACCGATGCTATTCTGCCTAATACTGTTGCAGACCATTCGTCATTTCTAGAACGACAAACCTGAAGGATACTCTTCTGAAAGTCTTCTGTCCTAACTGGGAAAACACCCAGTTATCTTTGCTTCCTACCAGTTTTAGCTGACTGTCCACACAACAAGCAGTGTTCTTGAAAATTGAAGTGTAGTTCAGAACGGAGCTCACAGTGGGGTTTTGGTGGTTGTTGCTGCCTTGCTAGGTCACGTGCAATGTTTTCTGCTTTGCAATAGTTGCGGCAACATTCTACGTGTAGTGTCTCTCCTGGATTCACTACCAAATCGCTACCACGTTGACTACTTGCACGATTCACACCATCGCTGCCTTTTGTTCGAAGAACAACTGTCGCCTTTCCGTCAGAGATTGATTCATTACAGATGCGACACTTCTCTATTGCCAATGTTTGCTGAATCTCACATTAATTACCCTGGAATAGAAACAAAAATAATATATAAAGTTATAAAATAAATAGTTAAATATAAAAAACTTATAATATAAAGTTAGTCAAGAGTTAGTAAGTTATAATAAAATTATAATATAAAGTTATAATAAAGTTATAATAAAGTTATAATAAAGTTATAATATAAAGTTATAATAAAGTTATAACAAAGTTATAATATAAAGTTATAATAAAGTTATAATAAAGTTATAATATGAAGTTAGTCAACAGTTAGTCACATGAGGCAGCAAAACAGTCACATTTCAGTTTTCCTATGTTTCGGATACCACGCATATGAACATTTTTCAATATTTTTTGGCCATATTGGATTTTTGGCTATAAATTCTTTATTCAATAAAAATGTAACCTATTCCACGTAAATCCTTGTGTTCAAAAACATCATTTTAGCACTTCAAATCACTCAATTATGACATCTAAATGCGGAGATGTTGCAAATTATCGAAAATTGGTGGCCATTTTGGATTTATGCAAATTAGACATATTTCCTCAACGTGGATGTCTTAAGACTTTTAGTATGATGTTCTAGACACCTCATGGGAAAGCCCGGTAGTGAAAAAAATTCTGTTGCAATTTGTTCCAAGTTGGGCCCTAAAATGTGCTATATTGCCTGGACTAAATAGTAATATATCCAAAAATTATGAAAATTCATCAAGTGCAGAGTTCTTTATAGTTCGAAGTAATTTGTATGTTTGTTAAAAACCACTTCAAAACTCCAAGTCGAACCTTATTTTTCCTGGACTAATTTTCGACATGACAATTAAATACTTAATATTGGTTTTGTCTTTAAACAACACTTAAAATCAAACACCATTTTTGAAGTAGTTTTTAACAAACATACAAATTACTTTGAAATATAAAGAACACTGCCCTTGATGAGTTTTCGTAATTTTTGGATATATTACTATTTTCGACATGACAATTAAATTCTAAATATTCGTTTTGTCTTTAAACGACACTTGTAATTAAACACCATTTTTGAAGTAGTTTTTAAAAAACATACAAATTATTTTGAAATATAAAGAACTAGGCACCGCCAAAACTGGGGGGGCAGGTCAGTACTTTTTGACGGACCGTCTTTTTAAAAATCTACCAAAAATCAGGTAATTATCCGATCAATACGAAATTTTCAGCGATTATTAGGAGAAGAATGAACTTTATGACAGTGTACTTATTTTTCATAAACGATATTTATATATATATATATTTTTGCTTACAAAACCCCCCCTTGTTTTGAAGTGGGAACAAATATGCTTAAAATAATCATCTGAAACTGAACAAAACATATTGTGTTGTTGTAAGGGACAGAATTATAGATTAAAAAAAAAAAAGAAAAAAAAAATTGTTTGCATACCTTATTTTGACGTCTGAATATCAGAACTTCGATTGTGTTTAATTATCCCGCTTTTGAGTTTTGAAGTGTGAAATTCGGTGAATATGTTAAGCAAAATAATTAATTTAAGTTAAGCAAAACAAAAAAAAAAATTTTTTTTTATTTATACGAAAAAAGCCATTTTAAAATTTTTGATAAATAAATTAACAATTTTTTTTTAGCGAGCCGAATAATGCATGACCATTATTAAACAGAGCATGCTTTGAATAATCGATACAAAAAAAAAAAATTCGATAAATATTGTGCCCTTTGTGTTAAAAATAGCATCATTTTTTTCGATCTCGTTTGAAAACGTTTGCCGCCTTTCGACTACGGTGGACCAAACGCGCTGAAATCATTTTTTTTTATTCTGCTTTAAATTGCCCCCTCCCCCATTTTGGGGAGCCTGGCCCCCACACACATACACATTAAAAACCAAACTCATACAAATGGTCACCCATCTGGTACTGGCCAGCCTCAGCTTAATAATACATTGAAATTTTCGTCACTGAAAAATAAGTTTTTTTGGCCTGTTTAGTCTTCCATAGTTTTCGCCTCATCGAAAGAAAACGTAAACAGAGTCGATCTGAACTCTTCGGCGACGCGAAATATCTGGTTACATATATGAATAAGTGGAATTATTTTAAATTCAGGTACTTATATTATAATATTTTTGCATATTCTCTTAGAAAATCATCCTAAATCTTAGTTAGACAATAAATGAATAAATAAATTATTTCAAAAACCCTTTTTTTTAAATATTTAAGTACGTTTTTTGTGCAAGACAAAAAATAACAATTGTTAACTTTTTGGGAAAATTTAACATTTAAAATTGAATTAAAAATAGTAGAAAAAGTTTTACATTATTCTGTTTTCTATATAATAAAATTCAGGGTTTTATCTTTCTGGAAAAAAAAAAGTTACTCAGAAATAATGGATTTTAATAAATGTAATTTAGTTTTAAAAAACAACAACAACTTGATTTTGCGGCCATTTTTGGCGGTGCCTATAAAGAACTCTGCACTTGATGAGTTTTCGTAATTTTTGGATATATTACTATTTTCGACATGACAATTAAATAATTAATATTGGTTTTGTCTTTAAACGACACTTATAATTAAACACCATTTTTGAAGTGGTTTTTAACAAACATACAAATTACTTTGAACTATAAAGAACTCTGCACTTTATGAGTTTTCGTAATTTTTGGATATATTACTATTTTCGCCATGACAATTAGCTACATATGGAGGTTGGTGTGGACATTCTTCTAATATACACCGAGACGACGGTCTCATGACAGTCATCTCGGTCTTGTTCTAATTTAAGTGTCAACACTTGTTTTGTTCCGAAGTAAATAAACGGTTTCAAATAAGTTAAAACAAAAAAAAACTTCCCAGATATTCTTAAAGGGAGATAATTAAAAGTCAGAGTTATCTACCTTTAGGAAACCATATTAAAATATACTTATAAAAAAACACAATATATATATATATATATATATATATATATATATATATATATATATATATATATATATATATATGCAGAGAGAGAGAGAGAGAGATTGTGTTTTTATAAGTATATATATATATATATATATATACATATATATATATACATATATATATTGTATCCT
This sequence comes from Euprymna scolopes, assembly GCF_053919585.1. Classification (NCBI taxonomy): domain Eukaryota; kingdom Metazoa; phylum Mollusca; class Cephalopoda; order Sepiida; family Sepiolidae; genus Euprymna; species Euprymna scolopes. The sequence continues at coordinate 108,542,707 of NC_136508.1, read as the reverse complement.
TCAAGGGAGATAATAAAAATAATAGTTATCTCCCTTATAAAAACGAACACACATTCACAAACTCTCTTTTTCTTTCTGTTGCATCGTTGAAATATACATATTTATAAATATTATATATATACATATTTATAAATATTATATATATACATATTTATAAATATAATATATATATACATATTTATAAATATTATATATATATACATATTTGTAAATATTATATATATATATATATTTATAAATATTATATATATATATATACATATTTATAAATATTATATATATATAATATTTATAAATATGTATATATATATATACATATTTATAAATATTATATATATACATATTTATAAATGTTATATATATACATATTTATAAATATTATATATATATATACATATTTATAAATATTATATATATACATATTTATAAATGTTATATATATATACATACATATTTATAAATATTATATATATAAACATATTGATAGATATTATATATATACATACATATTTATAAATATTATATATATATAAACATATTGATAGATATTATATATATATGCATACATATTTATAAATATTATATATATAAAAACATATTGATAGATATTATATATTATATTTAAATATATATACATATTGATAGATATTATATATGTATATATATATTTAAATATTATATATATATATATTTAAATATTATATATATATATTTAAATATTATATATATATATTTAAATATTATATATATATATATTTAAATATTATATATATATATTTAAATATTATATATATATTTAAATATTATATATATATTTAAATATTATATATATATATATTTAAATATTATATATATATATATATTTAAATATTATATATATATATATATATATATTTAAATATTATATATATATATATTTAAATATTATATATATATATATATTTAAATATTATATATATATATATATATATATATATATATATATATATATATATATATATATATATACGCATTAATAAAACTATCTCGAAAACTAGTAGTCTGTCTGTCTGTGCTAATTTTCCTTGCCATATTCGTTTCCAGCATACCTGAACAAACTGAGGGTTTGCCCCTTCATATGCCGCCTGTTCAAACATGCTCGCAAGTGATTTACATTTCAACATGTTACTTCTAAGTATCTTGATATTTTAACAATAGTTCCCTATCTCTTTTCTAATGTCTCTTAAATGTAGCTGTGTTTCCGAATCTTTCTTCTAATATCTTGATATTTTAACAATAGTTCCCTATCTCACTTCCAATTATCTTGATAAGCTTTCTGTGTTTCCGAATCTTTCTTCTAATATCTTGATATTTTAACAATAGTTCCCTATCTCACTTCTAATTATCTTGATAAGCTTTCTGTGTTTCCGAATCTTTCTTCTAATATCTTGATATTTTAACAATAGTTCCCTATCTCACTTCCAATTATCTTGATAAGCTTTCTGTGTTTCCGAATCTTTCTTCTAATATCTTGATATTTTAACAATAGTTCCCTATCTCACTTCCAATTATCTTGATAAGCTTTCTGTGTTTCCGAATCTTTCTTCTAATATCTTGATATTTTAACAATAGTTCCCTATCTCACTTCCAATTATCTTGATAAGCTTTCTGTGTTTCCGAATCTTTCTTCTAATATCTTGATATTTTAACAATAGTTCCCTATCTCACTTCTAATTATCTTGATAAGCTTTCTGTGTTTCCGAATCTTTCTTCTAATATCTTGATATTTTAACAATAGTTCCCTATCTCACTTCCAATTATCTTGATAAGCTTTCTGTGTTTCCGAATCTTTCTTCTAATATCTTGATATTTTAACAATAGTTCCCTATCTCACTTCTAATTATCTTGATAAGCTTTCTGTGTTTCCGAATCTTTCTTCTAATATCTTGATATTTTAACAATAGTTCCCTATCTCACTTCTAATTATCTTGATAAGCTTTCTGTGTTTCCGAATCTTTCTTCTAATATCTTGATATTTTAACAATAGTTCCCTATCTCACTTCTAATTATCTTGATAAGCTTTCTGTGTTTCCGAATCTTTCTTCTAATATCTTGATATTTTAACAATAGTTCCCTATCTCACTTCCAATTATCTTGATAAGCTTTCTGTGTTTCCGAATCTTTCTTCTAATATCTTGATATTTTAACAATAGTTCCCTATCTCACTTCTAATTATCTTGATAAGCTTTCTGTGTTTCCGAATCTTTCTTCTAATATCTTGATATTTTAACAATAGTTCCCTATCTCACTTCCAATTATCTTGATAAGCTTTCTGTGTTTCCGAATCTTTCTTCTAATATCTTGATATTTTAACAATAGTTCCCTATCTCACTTCCAATTATCTTGATAAGCTTTCTGTGTTTCCGAATCTTTCTTCTAATATCTTGATATTTTAACAATAGTTCCCTATCTCACTTCTAATTATCTTGATAAGCTTTCTGTGTTTCCGAATCTTTCTTCTAATATCTTGATATTTTAACAATAGTTCCCTATCTCACTTCTAATTATCTTGATAAGCTTTCTGTGTTTCCGAATCTTTCTTCTAATATCTTGATATTTTAACAATAGTTCCCTATCTCACTTCCAATTATCTTGATAAGCTTTCTGTGTTTCCGAATCTTTCTTCTAATATCTTGATATTTTAACAATAGTTCCCTATCTCACTTCTAATTATCTTGATAAGCTTTCTGTGTTTCCGAATCTTTCTTCTAATATCTTGATATTTTAACAATAGTTCCCTATCTCACTTCTAATTATCTTGATAAGCTTTCTGTGTTTCCGAATCTTTCTTCTAATATCTTGATATTTTAACAATAGTTCCCTATCTCACTTCTAATTATCTTGATAAGCTTTCTGTGTTTCCGAATCTTTCTTCTAATATCTTGATATTTTAACAATAGTTCCCTATCTCACTTCCAATTATCTTGATAAGCTTTCTGTGTTTCCGAATCTTTCTTCTAATATCTTGATATTTTAACAATAGTTCCCTATCTCACTTCTAATTATCTTGATAAGCTTTCTGTGTTTCCGAATCTTTCTTCTAATATCTTGATATTTTAACAATAGTTCCCTATCTCACTTCTAATTATCTTGATAAGCTTTCTGTGTTTCCGAATCTTTCTTCTAATATCTTGATATTTTAACAATAGTTCCCTATCTCACTTCTAATTATCTTGATAAGCTTTCTGTGTTTCCGAATCTTTCTTCTAATATCTTGATATTTTAACAATAGTTCCCTATCTCACTTCCAATTATCTTGATAAGCTTTCTGTGTTTCCGAATCTTTCTTCTAATATCTTGATATTTTAACAATAGTTCCCTATCTCACTTCTAATTATCTTGATAAGCTTTCTGTGTTTCCGAATCTTTCTTCTAATATCTTGATATTTTAACAATAGTTCCCTATCTCACTTCTAATTATCTTGATAAGCTTTCTGTGTTTCCGAATCTTTCTTCTAATATCTTGATATTTTAACAATAGTTCCCTATCTCACTTCCAATTATCTTGATAAGCTTTCTGTGTTTCCGAATCTTTCTTCTAATATCTTGATATTTTAACAATAGTTCCCTATCTCACTTCTAATTATCTTGATAAGCTTTCTGTGTTTCCGAATCTTTCTTCTAATATCTTGATATTTTAACAATAGTTCCCTATCTCACTTCTAATTATCTTGATAAGCTTTCTGTGTTTCCGAATCTTTCTTCTAATATCTTGATATTTTAACAATAGTTCCCTATCTCACTTCCAATTATCTTGATAAGCTTTCTGTGTTTCCGAATCTTTCTTCTAATATCTTGATATTTTAACAATAGTTCCCTATCTCACTTCCAATTATCTTGATAAGCTTTCTGTGTTTCCGAATCTTTCTTCTAATATCTTGATATTTTAACAATAGTTCCCTATCTCACTTCTAATTATCTTGATAAGCTTTCTGTGTTTCCGAATCTTTCTTCTAATATCTTGATATTTTAACAATAGTTCCCTATCTCACTTCTAATTATCTTGATAAGCTTTCTGTGTTTCCGAATCTTTCTTCTAATATCTTGATATTTTAACAATAGTTCCCTATCTCACTTCCAATTATCTTGATAAGCTTTCTGTGTTTCCGAATCTTTCTTCTAATATCTTGATATTTTAACAATAGTTCCCTATCTCACTTCTAATTATCTTGATAAGCTTTCTGTGTTTCCGAATCTTTCTTCTAATATCTTGATATTTTAACAATAGTTCCCTATCTCACTTCTAATTATCTTGATAAGCTTTCTGTGTTTCCGAATCTTTCTTCTAATATCTTGATATTTTAACAATAGTTCCCTATCTCACTTCTAATTATCTTGATAAGCTTTCTGTGTTTCCGAATCTTTCTTCTAATATCTTGATATTTTAACAATAGTTCCCTATCTCACTTCCAATTATCTTGATAAGCTTTCTGTGTTTCCGAATCTTTCTTCTAATATCTTGATATTTTAACAATAGTTCCCTATCTCACTTCCAATTATCTTGATAAGCTTTCTGTGTTTCCGAATCTTTCTTCTAATATCTTGATATTTTAACAATAGTTCCCTATCTCACTTCTAATTATCTTGATAAGCTTTCTGTGTTTCCGAATCTTTCTTCTAATATCTTGATATTTTAACAATAGTTCCCTATCTCACTTCCAATTATCTTGATAAGCTTTCTGTGTTTCCGAATCTTTCTTCTAATATCTTGATATTTTAACAATAGTTCCCTATCTCACTTCCAATTATCTTGATAAGCTTTCTGTGTTTCCGAATCTTTCTTCTAATATCTTGATATTTTAACAATAGTTCCCTATCTCACTTCTAATTATCTTGATAAGCTTTCTGTGTTTCCGAATCTTTCTTCTAATATCTTGATATTTTAACAATAGTTCCCTATCTCACTTCTAATTATCTTGATAAGCTTTCTGTGTTTCCGAATCTTTCTTCTAATATCTTGATATTTTAACAATAGTTCCCTATCTCACTTCCAATTATCTTGATAAGCTTTCTGTGTTTCCGAATCTTTCTTCTAATATCTTGATATTTTAACAATAGTTCCCTATCTCACTTCTAATTATCTTGATAAGCTGTCTGTGTTTCCGAATCTTTCTTCTAATATCTTGATATTTTAACAATAGTTCCCTATCTCACTTCCAATTATCTTGATAAGCTTTCTGTGTTTCCGAATCTTTCTTCTAATATCTTGATATTTTAACAATAGTTCCCTATCTCACTTCTAATTATCTTGATAAGCTTTCTGTGTTTCCGAATCTT